>NC_073388.1:45768727-45976227 GCF_028641065.1 Leucoraja erinaceus | reverse complement strand
TGGTCAGTGTGGACTCAATGAGTCAAAGGGCCTGTTTCCCTGCTGTATTTTTCAATCAAAACAGTGCCTACCATTTTGGTTTACAGCATTTTTTGATGGTGTTCCCCATGTTGTAAGTGCAGGTGGTTGCTTCTGAACTGTGTCAGAGTTCAGGGCAGATTGACTGAGAGAACGTAGGAATAATCTCCAGCACTAAAATCCATCCCATTATCTTCCTTCATTGCGTTGTGCTCAAATATTGATGGTTACGTTGAATTTTTAATCAAGATCTCCTCAATCCCGCTTCTTTCAAGTCTGCGTACATCAACAACAAACCACCTTCTCCAAACTGCCAAGATAAGCAAACACTTAGTTGTAGAAGCACCAGAGAATTGTTGGGTTTGGGTTATTATTGTGCCATCGAGCATGGAAACAGGCCGTTCGGCCCACCTCTTCCATGGCAGATTGGCATTGGTGTGAACAAAATCCCATTCATTGGAAGATGTTTCAAAACTGCATAACCCTGTGATTTTGTGAGTGAACCACCTTATTATTAAAGCCTGGCCCCTTTTGTGTTGTTTTAAACTTTAGACTTTACTTTAGACTTTAGAGATTCAGCCTAGAAACATGCCTTTGGGCCCACCGAGTCCACACCGACCAGTGATCACCTCATATTCTATCAATATCCAACATACAACTTACAGAAGCCAATTAACTTACAAACATGTAGGTCTTTGGAGTGTGGGGGGGAACCGGAGCACCTGGTGAAAACCCACGCGGTCTCAGGGAGAACGTACAAACTCCGTTCAGACAGCACCCGTAGTCAGGATCGAACCCGGGTCTCTGGCGCTGTAAGGCAGCAACTCTACCGCTGTGCCACCGTGCCACTGTTCCTCAGCCTTGTGACTCAATTACTGGAACTATGTCCCTTTCCAGTTAGAGCAAAGAGAAGTATCGGTTCTTGACTCGTGTTGGCTGGGCAAGAGCACAGTCTACTTGATGAGTGCACTGTGGACAAATTGAATCATAGACTCAGGAGAGATCACCAGCATGGAGGGGGGCATTCTGACATCGTGTCTGTGCTGATCAGAGGAGGCCGAGCCAACCTAATCCAACCTTCGCTGATTCCTGGAGGATTCAGAGACGCATGGCAACACAATACTCCCTGCCACACCCAAGAGCTCTGCATAGATGATGATGACGAATGGTGGACACAATGTACAGGAGTCACTCAGTGTTTCAGGCAGCATCTCTGGAGAAAAGGGATGGGTGGCTTTTCGGGTCAAGACCCTTCTGCAGACACTTTTTGAAACAAAACAACACCCATCGTTTTTCTCCAGAGATGCTGTCTGACTCGCTGAGTTACTCAAGCACTCTGTGCCTATCTTTGCGTTTTACCAGCATCTGCAGTTCATTCCTACACAATGGCCAAAGGTGACTGAAGTTAGAAGTGATTGAAACACTACCTCCCCCCCTACTCTCCATATGAGTGTGGATAGAACAGGTTTAGAGGGATATGGGGCCAAACGCACACAGGTGGGACTAATAGGGTTGCCAACTGTCCCGTATTAGCTGGGACACCCTGTATATTGGGCTGAATTGGTTTGTCCCATACGGGACCACCCTTGTCCCGTATTTGACTGCTACTACTCGGGTCGAGGGGACTGTCGGACCCAGCCCCGCCTCACCCGTCCCGACGTAGTGCAGCCCGTGGAGTGCAGCAGCAACAGCTCCTCGCCCGTGGGCCCATCATTCGTCAGCCCAGCCAGCTGTCCGATCTTCAGACCTTCACTTACCGCCGACACCACCACCCCTCCTTCTCACGGCCGATCATTGGTTCATGAGTTGGATGGGGCACCGGACTTAGCGCGCAACGGCGCTGGGCTGGGCTTTGTGTGCAGTCCAGCACCCGGGGCCAACTCATCATTCACCCAGCCACGGCCAAGTCGGGCAACGAATTGCCGCCGGGAATTTGTCCCGTATTTTCACCTTTTGTCCCTTATTTGGGAGTGAGGAAGTTGGCAACCCAAGTGTAGACGGGACATGTTGGTCGATGTGGACAAGTTGGGGCTAAGGGCCTGTTTCCACACTGTATGACTCTTTGACTCCATGATATCGGCTTCATTGCTTCAAAGAAAACGCAATCACTTGAATCTTTTTCTCTGGAATGCAGGAGGTGAAGGGGAGACCTTGATAGATCGACATAAGATTATGAAAGGCACAGACAGGGTAGACAGTCTGAATAATTCTCCCAGGGTGGAAATGTCAAAGATTAGAGGACACGGCCTGAAGGTGAGAGGGGCAAAGATTAAAGGCGATGTGCGGCAAATATTTCAGGCAGAGGGTGGTGGGTGCTTGGAACATGATGCCAGGGGTGATGGTTAAGGCAGATATGACAGTGGTGTTTAAGAGGCTTTTAGATGGGCACACGGCTATGCAGGGAATGGAGGGATATGGATCATGTGTAGGCAGAAATTGGTTTACCTTGGCATCATGTTGAGCATGGCATTGTGGGTTGAGAGGCCTGTTCCTATGATGTGCTGTTCTATATTTAATGTTCTAATGAGGCAGGCAGAGCACAATGGAATGGAATGCTTTAATATCACATATGACAAGACACAGTGACATTTTTGGCTTGCATACCCAATATATATAAATAGCGCCCACCTGCGGCATTGACAAAGTTACAAAGACCACCAGCTCCTCCTTTTGTTCTCCCCCCCCCCCCCACACATCGGTTCCCCCACTCTGGGTCCCCATTGTCCTTTGTCCCCCCCCCCCCCCCCCCCTTGTGTCCATTGTTTCCCCCCCACCTCCCCTCACCGTGGTCCTCCTCCACACTTTCCTCACTCTGTTGACTTCCAAGCTGCCATTCCATCAATAACTAGAGTCAAAAGTGACTCCAGTAGAACTACAGAACTGCAGAAGGTACACAGAAATTGCTGGAGAAACTCAGCGGGTGCGGCAGCATCTATTGGAGCGAAGGAAATAGGCAACGTTTCAGGCCGAAACCCTTCTTTAGACAGATTTTCCAGCATCTGCAGTTCCTTCTTATACAGAACTGCAGATTCTGCTGCTTTACACAAAAGGAATTAATGCCACCTATCCGTATTCTCCAGAGACGCCTCCTGACCCGTTGACTTCCTCCAGCACTTTTGTGTCCAGGTAGGTTTGTTTCAAAATGTCAGTGCTGGATTTAAACCCACTCTGCGATGCGATGTTTAAGAAGGAACTGCAGATGCTGGGAAAATCAAAGGTAGACAATAATGCTGGAGAAACTCAGCGGGTGAGGCAGCATCTATCTATGGAGCGAAGGAAATAGGCAACGTTTCGGGCCGAAACGTTGCCTATTTCCTTCGCTCCATAGATGCTGCCTCACCCGCTGAGTTTCTCCAGCATTATTGTCTACCATTGGTGTGATGTGGTGCGTATGAAGGTCGATAGGAAAAAACCTCTAATTCTCTGTATCCTGATCACTCACGTGCTCCACCAGTCAAGGACCTACAGCCAAAAAAAATGAAATGGCAAAATTGTATTTCCGCCCTGCTCCATTATTCAAACCTCGTGAAGCTTCAAGAACATTTTTTTTTTTCTTCTAATCCTATGGGACCCACAGCACAATTTCATTATGTTTAGAGAAAATAAATGTACAGAAAGACACATCAGCTCATTACTTTCGAAAGATAAATCAAGAGAGATCAAACACAACACCAATGACAAATGTTGGTGTGTTTACATATCAGGCGCAGCGTATTATACCGGTTAATTGAATTTCTCCTCTGCGCTTTGCTTGGTTATCTAATATTTGCTATGCAGATTGTCCTGTTTCAATATTTATTTGCGCTATTCACACAGGGTTCAAAGTATTTTGAACCACTCTGACAATCTGTGAGTGCTTCTAAAACCTTTCAGTAAAATTAATTTCTAACTTCATAAGTTCATGAGTTCATGTTACAGGAGCGGAATTGGGACATTCGGCCCATCGAGCCTACTCTGCCATTCAATCATGGCTGATCTATCTTTCCCTCTGTTCCCCATTCTCCTGCCTTCTCCCCATAACCCCTGTCACCCATACTAATCAAGAATCTCTCGATCTCTGCCTTAGAAATATCCAATGACGGCCTCCAGAGAATTCCACAGATTCACCACCCTCTCAGTGAAGAAATTCCTCCTCATCTCCTTTCTAACGGTACATCATTTTGTTCTGAGGCTATGGCCTCTGGTCCCAGACTGTCCCGCTATGTACTTGCTGCAGTAGCTGGATTAGAGGCTGCTGTAAGAAGCTGTGGCCGACCCTACATCCACGGCCTATCACTTCCTCTTTGTGGTAATTGAGGAAGTCACAGGTGACATCCTCTGTGTTCGTGGCAACGTTGAGAGCCAGGAAACACAGGCAGCCTCTCCAGATGTTCCAGATGTTTTCAACTTCGGCAGCTGGGGGGTCAGAAAGTTAGTTTCAAAGGAAGTAGAACTCCCTTGAAATTGAAGATAGACACAAAACGATGGAGTAACTCAACGGGTCAGGCAGCATCTCTGGAGAAAAGGAATAGGTGACGTTTCAGGTCGAGCCCTTCTTCAGACTGAGAGTGAGGGGAAAGACATTATTAATTTCCCTCTCTCCTTCCCTCCCGTACTCCAGTCGTCCTACTAGTTTCACTGCCGTTCAATGTTTTTATACACCTGTTATCACCCTCTCCACAGCCAACAATGGACCATTGTGGGCTCCACCTGCCCTTGATTGTCATTGTTGGCTTTGATTTGTTCTTTTCCTATCTTTCATTCATGTGAGAGGCATGAAAAGATACGAAGACCAAGTGAACGAACGGTATGAAAAGAACAAATGATGCTGTGGGAAAGGTGGAGCCCACAATGGTGATAATGATTGGATACAAAGTTACTCCAGCATTTGGTGTCTATCTTTGGTGCAAACTTCAGTTCCCCCCCTACGCAGATGGAAACTTCCTATCTATTCAAACTCCCCCTGCACGGTTCAATCCACTATCATCTTCCATTGCTTCTTGCTGGGATTTAATCACAGGATGGAGGTTGTTGGCAAGACTGGCATCAGTTGACCACTCCTGCACGGACTAGAGAGAGAGATGGTGGTGAGACTTCTATTGGAGCCATTGCAATGGATGTTTAAAGGGCCTGTCCCACGAGCATGCGATTCCATGCGGCAAGCGCGACCTAACGTAGTCGCTTGAGCCATATGGCCATGCGGGGCCAGTGCCACTTCGATCGCCGGAGCCGTATGGAGTTGTGCGGAGCTGGTCCCGACATCGCGCGGGGCTCCGAAAAACTGACC
Source organism: Leucoraja erinaceus (assembly GCF_028641065.1). Taxonomy (NCBI): domain Eukaryota; kingdom Metazoa; phylum Chordata; class Chondrichthyes; order Rajiformes; family Rajidae; genus Leucoraja; species Leucoraja erinaceus. The sequence continues at coordinate 45,970,943 of NC_073388.1, read as the reverse complement.
GTGTTCAAAAATTCCGCGCGGCAACGGCCTGCCGGCCCGCAGCCGCCTCAACGCCGTACGCACCGCCTCGACGGGTGTGCGCAGCGTCTCGACGCCGTACGTCACGCGCGAACTTCCCGCGGACTTCGCTCGAACTTCACGTCACTCACTCGACCTCCGCGCAGCCCCCCGCTTCCGGTTTGGTCGCGCTCGCCACATGCAGGCGCCTGCTGATGGGACCGGCTCTGTACGGGGATCACTCGACCTCCGCGCGGCCCCCGCTTCCGGTTTGGCCGCGCTTGCCGCATGCAGGTCGCATGCTCGTGGGACAGGCCCTTAAGTGTTGCCCCTCTAATGTTAGCCATTGGAACGCTAGAATCAGCATGACACCATGGACTCTGAGTTCATCACGGGTATGTCCTTACCTTCTACTCGTTCACACGTAGGGTGGAAATATCAAAGACTAGAGGGCATAGTTGAGTCATGGTGAGAAGAGGAAAGTTGAATGGGGATGTGCAGGACACGTTGAGTTACACAGAGGATCATGGGTGCCTGGAACATGCTGCCAGGGGTGTTGGTGGAAGCAGAGATTCTTTGGTTTAGTGTAGTTTATTGTCATCTGTACCGAGGTACAGTTTAAAGCCTTTTTGATGCGTGCAATCTAGTCAGCGGAAAGACAATATGTGATTACAATCAACAATCAATCACTGTCCACAGTGTACAGACGCAGGGTAACGGGAATAATGTTTAGTGCAAGATAAAGTCGAGTAAAGTCCGATTAAAGATAGCCCGAGGGTCTCCAATGATGTAAACACATGGATATGCGGGGAATTGAGGGGTATGGATCATTTGCTGGCAGTTGGGAGTAGTTGAACTTGACATCATGTTTAACACAGACATTGTGGACCGAAGGGCCTGTTCCTGTGCTGCACTGCTCTATGTGTTTAAGAAGGAACTGCAGTTGCTGGAAAATCGAAGGTACACAAAAATGCTGGAGAAACTCAGCGGGTGCAGCAGCATCTATGGAGCGAAGGAAATAGGCAACGTTTCGGGACGAAACGTTGCCTATTTCCTTCGCTCCATAGATGCTGCTGCACCCGCTGAGTTTCTCCAGCATTTTTGTGTACCCTGTACTGTTCTATGTTCTCTGTTCTGTTTGTCTTCTCAGCATTTCCCATTGCCTGCGGCCTCAAGAAACTGGAACTCTAACTTCATCACGAATGCGATTCAAAGTGCACATTGCACATATCACTAAAGCTGCATAATGTTAGCTGTTCCCGATCCACGCCTCCTACTGTTGATATCTTCACCCAACCCTCTGCTATCCTTCCCCTGAATCTGCTTTTGACAATCCAATCTCACAATCTCAGGAGGATTTTTGATACAACTTCCAACACTCAGTTCTAGTCACTATTGTAAGAGGTTTGGACTTGTTCAATTTAATTCAATTTAATTTAGTTTAGTTCAGTTTAGATTATTTTAGAGATACAGCGTGGAAACAGGCCCACCCAGACCGTGCCGAATAGTGATCCCTGTACACTAGCACTATCCTACACACTAGGGACAATTACGAAGTTGTACTGCTTTTTCGTCTTTGGAGACTTTGGACCCACACCTGGGGAAAACTCACGTGGTCACGGGAAGAACGTACAAACCCTGTACAGACAGCACCCGTGGTCAGGATGGAACCTCTGGCGCTGTAAGGCAGCAACTCTACCGCTCCGCCACTGTGCCACACCTCGCTGCCCGCTTGTATGACACGCCTGGAACAGAGAAGATAGAAAAGAGACAAGCCTTGGACCCGCCATGCTAATTGCGAGATTAGAAATATAGAAACATAGAAAACGGGTGCAGGAGGAGGCCATTCGGCCCTTCGAGCCAGCACCGCCATTCATTGTGATCATGGCTGATCGTCCCCCATCAATAACCCGTGCCTGCCTTCTCCCCGTATCCCTCGACTCCACTAGCCCCTAGAGCTCCATCTAACTCTCTCTTAAATCCATCCAATGACTTGGCCTCCGCTGCCCTCTGTGGCAGGGAATTCCATTAATTCACAACTCTCTGGGTGAAAAAGTTTTTTCTCACCTCAAGTCTTAAATGACCTCCCCTTTATTCTAAGACTGTGGCCCCCCGGTTCTGGACTCGCCCAACAGTGGGAACATTTTTCCTGCATCGAGCTTGTCCAGTCCTTCTATAATTATATATGTTTCTATTATTATTATGTGTCTATTATTATTATGTTATTAGAGGAAGGAATGTAGGTGGAGGGGGAGGGGAGAAATAGATGCAGGTCCCTGTGGAGCGAGGGGGCAGAGGTAGTGGGGGACAGGGGAAGAAGGGATAGGGGACGGTACTGTAGTTGTTTAAAATTGGAGAATTCAACGTTTCTCTGCAGCAGAATTCAGCGCAGGAACTACGGGCCTTTCAGAGCAGGATGTATGTGCCAAACATGGCACCAAATTAAACTAATCTACCCTGCCTGCACGTAATCCATATCCCCCCATTCCATGCATATTTATATGCCTGTCTAAAAGACTTGTACATACCACTATCGCACCCGCCTCCAACACCACACTTACCAGTATGTGCAGAAAGCAACTGCAGATACTGGTTTGCACCAAAGCTAGACCCAAACTATGTGGAATAACTCAGCGGGACAGGCAGCGTCTCTGGAGAGAAGGAATGGGTGACGTCTCTCCTTCAGTCTGAAGAAGGGTCTCGACCCGAAACGTCACCCATTCGTTGAGTTCCTCCAACATTTTGTGTCTATCTTAGCAGAGTGTCCCAGACATCCACCACTCTCTGTGTAAAGGTACACAAAATTGCTGGAGAAACTCAACGGGTGCAGCAGCATCTATGGAGCGAAGGAAATAGGCGACGTTTCGGGCCGAAACCCTTAAGGGTTTCGGCCCGAAACGTCGCCTATTTCCCCTTAAGGGTTTCGGCCCGAAACGTCGCCTATTTCCTTCACTCCATAGATGCTGCTGCACCCGCTGAGTTTCTCCAGCAATTTTGTGTACCTTCGATCTTCCAGCATCTGCAGTTCCTTCTTGAACACTCTCTGTGTAAAAACTGGTACCGCACATTTCATTTAAACTTCACCCCTTTCTCCTTAAGGCTATGAGTAAAATATTCTGATTGTCTACTGCCTATGCCTCTCATGATTATATATAGTTAAATCAGGTCTCCCCTCAGTTGCCGATATCAGAGAAAAGATTCCAAGTCTGTCCAACCTTGCCTTACATCTAATACCTTCTAATCCAGGCAGCATCCTTGTCTGAAAGGTCACCTATTCCTTTTCTCCAGAGATGCTGCCTGACCCGCTGAGTTACTCCAGTTTTTTGACAACCTCTTTTGCACTATCTCCAAAAGCCTCTACATCCTTCCTGTTATGAGGCGACCAGAATGTGGCCTAACCAGGGGCGGAAAACCCGGGGGGGCCAGAGGGGACACGTCCCCTCCATGTTTTGAGAGGCGGGGGACATTTCCCCCAAGTTTTTGTGATCCGGATTTTAAACTCCGGTGATCGAGGGCGCCGATTGGAGGAGTGAGACGCGGTCAGCAGGCAATGGGGGCGGGACGTGATTCAGCGCGATGATTGGAGGAGGGAGACGTGGCACAGACATGCGCTTCATCCGCAGCCAGGATGATCCCGGCCGGGTCTCCGGCGCTGTCCTGTCCCCTCACGAGTGCCCGTCCTCCCCTGCGGGTGGCCAGAGAGGTCGGCAGCAAAGATCCTCCGCTATAGGATCTTTGGTCGGCAGTCAGACGGGCCAGCGCAGAGAAACAGCGCTAAACCCAGCTAACTCTGCCTGTCCCGCCAGGTGAGCCTACAGCCTTCCTGGACCTGCGGGAAATATGGGCAGCGTGGAGAAGCAGCGCTGGTATCCCGTCAGTCCAGACAGGGCTGTAGTTAACCCGGTGAGACAGGCAGAGTTGAGCTGCATTTAGCGCTGGATTGAGCCTCCGAGGCCTCGCGCACGTGTGAGTGTGCGCATGCGCGCGTGGCCGCCAATAAATTGTATCCCCCGTCCCCTCCATGTTTTAATAGCGCGTTCCGCTCTTGGGCCTAACTAAAGTTTTATAACTTAGTTAACCCACACGACTTCCCGACTCTTGCACTTGATGTGTCAACTGATGAAAGCAAGTGTATTAAAAGCCTCCTTTACCGTTCTATCTACTTGCATTGCTACCGTGTATTAAACCTGTGCCCTCCAGTATTTGACATTTCCTCCCTATCTTCCTCACACAGTGACTGCAAAAATAATTAATTGGCTGGATATTACTCCAGGATGTCCTGAGGTTGTGAGAATCAATTTCTGACTGTTCATTATTTCTCCTTTGCTTGTTGTGTGATTTGGAGAATAACACTTGGTGGGAGGGAAATAAATGACATAAAAGACCGTGTAGAGATACTTCCTAGTTAACAAGGGAGACAATGCAGGAGGTTAGTCTTTAGCTGAGGTAAAATGGCTGATAAATCACAGAGTCCGTGACCACACACTCAGGCAATGTTAGAAGAGGCACCATGGTCGGTTATCTGACTCATGTGGGCAAAGTGACATTGCCTGGCAGAGTTTAGTCACAACTCTCACCTGCTCTTGTTGGTAATGAGGATAGAAAAACACCGCTGTTCTCATTTATTTAACTTCACCCTCACTTTCTCCAGCGAACAGCCGAGGTCAGAAGACACGGTGACTGGGTCTGTAATATATGTGTCTCACAATCTTCCTCTTGGATTTTCCTTGACTACAATAACCTCTGGAAATGTGGGATGGTGAGAATTCTTCTAGATGTGGACTGATATTTATGCAGAAAGTGTATTTGTTCTCCCCGTGATAGGAGGTAGCAGCTTAATGTTCTTAAAAAGACTTCAAATTCCCAACCAGGGTTTCAGCAAAGTAGTGGGGGGCACGGTGTCGCAGCGGTAGAGTTGCTGCCTTACAGCGCCAGGGACCCGGGTCCGATCCTGACTACAGCAGCTGTCTGTACGGAGTGTGTACATTCTCCCTGTGACCACGTGGGTTTTCTACAGGAGCTCTGGTTTCCTCCCACACTCCACAGACGTACAGGTTTGTATGTTAATTGGCTTGGTAAAAAATTGTAAATTGTCCCCAGTGTGTGTAGGATGGTGTTAATGTGCCGGGATCGCTGGTCGCCGTGGACTTGGTGGGACGAAGGGCCTGTTTCTGTGCTGTATCTCTAAACTAAACTAAACTAAACTAAAATAAACTAAAAGTAAAGGTCTCAGGGGCATTTCTTCTCATGATTTTTCTATGAATATCTTGTTGATTACTTTAATTTCAATGCGTCAGAATGTTCGTAACTGGTAGGTGCTCTGCTGATGATTTTACAGTGACCTTATTTATTCAGTGAACAGTGAGAGAATAACGCTGAGGCACCCGGCATGGGGGGGGGGGTTGCCGAGAACACCCGGTTTGGGGGGGGGGGGGGGGGGGGGGGGGGGGGGGGGGGGGGGATGGCTGCAGAGAATGAAAAGGGTCCATTGGGGTCTACATTGAACACTTTGTAACCTTGTTACACTATCGCTGGTGACTCTTTGCATACTCTGTGTATGTGACGCAAAACAAATAATTCTACTGTGACATGTCACATGTGATGATAAAGTACCAATCATTTCATTTATTCAACATAGGGTGAGAAACCGCATGCATGTGGGTGGTTGTGTGTGCGGGGGCATGTGTATGTGTGTGCGTATGTGTATGCATGTGTGTGTGCATGTGTATGTATGTGTGCGCATATATGTACGTGTGTGCGTGTGAGTGTATGTGTGCATGTGTATGAGTGTATGTATGTGTGTGCGTGTGTGCATGTATGTACGTGTGTGCGTGTGAGTGTATGTGTGCCTGTATGGGCGTGCGTGTGTGTGCATGGGCGTGCGTGTGTGTGCGCGTGCGTGTATGTATGTGTGTGCACATGTGCGTGTGTGTGTACGTGTGTGCTTGCATGCATGCGTGCATGTGTATGCATGTGTGTGTGTATGCATGTGTGTGTGTATGCATGTGTGTGTGTATGCATGTTGGGGAGGAATGAAGTGAGGGGTGTCATGGGTCTCCATCGTTCTCTCAATGTGAAGAGGTTTTTCTTGACATTACTGCTGGCAAAACCAATCTGTATTTTCACGTTTTGTTAACTTGTTCTGGATTTTCCCTTCAGAGTTTATCCTTTTATCTGGTGTATCAAATACTATACTCATCTTGACATATTCTATCTCTATCAGTGGGGACATTTTACCCTGCGGTATCATTCTATTAATTTAGTACGCCGTATTACAGTTTTTAAAGTGTATTTGTTTTTAATACTGCAACATATTTCCTCCCGCTTGTAATGTAGGAGTTGTATTTTTCATTGATAATTCACCAGGTGTATAAATATCAATGTACTAGCTGCACACTAATTCGACTATGCAGCAACGAGCACTAGAAAAAGTATAAATAGGCATTATTTGGTTGAAACCAAAGCAGTAATGAAGTCAGGTTAAGAAATTAGGTTAAATTAATTGAAAACCAAAAAGCTGCAAATGCTGGAAACCAAAGATGACGACATAAAGTGGTGGAAACGCTCGGCAGAGTGGGCAGATTCTGTGGGAAAGGGTTAATTTTTCAGGTTTATAGATTTAATATCAGAATTAGGAATTAATAAAAACAAGTTAGGTTCACATTGCAGGAAGGGTGGGAAAGGAATGGATAGGACATAGGGAATATCCTTGATAGGGCAGGGTGGAAGAGAGAGGGAGAGAGAGTGAGAGACTGAAAGGGAGAGGGAGGGAGACAGTGAGTTATAGACAGAGAGAGAGAGATAGAGGGAGGGAGGGAGAAGGAGAGAGAGAGCAAGAGAGTCAAAATATATTAAAACAAGCAATATTATTGCAGTTATTGAAATAGTATTGGATCATCTGCTTTGGATTAATCAATGGATTAACAGATCATCTGTTAATATCTTTGATATTAGTATAAAAACTTGATATACTTTGTGTCTGGTAGATTCTACCAAGAGCGGCTAGGAGAGACGGCTTGTTTGTCTTGATGGGTCAAGACTTTAATATCTAAGTGACTCTTAGCCTCTAAGTAACTCACTTTAAGTCAGAACATTTGCGCTGTCTGGGAGCGGAGGGAGTGAGAGGGCAGGAGCGGGAAGTAGAGGTGATGTGATCAGGTTTACAGAAGGTGGAGGACAGTAGATCAGGAAAAAAGAATTAGGGAGAAAATGGATTGATTGACTGAAAGATAGAGCATGGAAACAGGCCCTTCGGCCCCACGAGTCCATGCCAACCATCAATCACCCGTTCACACTAGTTCTATGTTATCCAACTTTTGCATCCACTATCTACACTATAGGGGCAATTTACAGAGGCCAGTTGTCCGGCAAACCTGCACGACTTTGGGACGTGGGAGGAAACTGGAGGAAACCCAGTCGGTCACGGAGAGAACGTGTAAATTCCCCACGGCCAGCATCTGAGGTCAGGATGGAGCCCGGGTCTCTGATTCGGTGAGGCAGCACCTCCACTGTGATAAAACCGCAAAATGTGGTGGACGGGATCCAGGTAAAAATAAAATCCCAGAGGAATCCACCCTAATCACATTCAAACAATTGTTGGCTATTTACTGGAACAGCCATGAACCGCAATGGCTACAGAACTAATACTGAAGGTAGGTTTAAGGTGGATAACCTTTATTACTAGGTACAGTCATGATGGGCTGAATGGCCACCAGTGTCAAAAAATATTCTGTGCTTTTACACACAGACTGAGGTAAAGTGGGTAAGGGAGAGGGGCACAGTGGTGCAGCGGTAGAGTTGCTGCCTTACAGCCACAGAGACCCAAGGTTGATCCTGACTACGGGTGCTGTCTGTGCGGAGTTTGCACGTTCTCCCTCTGACCGCGTATGTTTTCTCCAGGTGCTCCAGTTTCATTCCAATGACGCGCCAGTTTGTAGGTTAATTGGCTTTTGTAAATTTCCCCGAATGCGTAGAATGCGAGGCTGGGAAACGTGGAACTAGTGTATGCGTGATCGTGGTCGGTGTGGGCTTGGTGGGACGAAGGATCTGTTTCCATGCTGTATCTCGAACACCAAACTAAACTACATGATGATTTACCACAGATAGTGCTCTTGCCAGGGCAATCTTTTCAATCTTCTGTAATGCTTTACAGGACAAAACTAAAGCTTATACGGGACTGAACACAGACCAGCCTCCCCATGAACCACTCCATCTGTAGTTGAGATAATATTAAGGGAACGAGCAGATGACAATAAGTCGGGAGTTCGTGACCCGGGGCTGGCCGGCAGAGTAAGAAAAGAAGGGAAAAATATTGAAATGGAGGACAAGGACTGCCAGTTAGGCATTTAATCAGCTAAAGGGGTTTCTGCACAATTGGCAACTCGGGCTGTGCTACGGCAATCGTTTCATTGTTCCACGGAGGCAGCATCATGTCACAGATACGAAGACTGGAAAATGGAAGAAGGTTGAAACCGTTTTGAGTTATGGACCCACACCATGGATAGCACTGGGAATTAGTTGGGCAAAAAGAAAGATTAACGGGTGGGCGTGTAGGAAAGAACTGCAGATGCTGGTTTCAATCAAAGGTAGCCACATAAAGCTGGAGTTACAGGCAGCATCTCTGGAGAGAAGGAATGGGTGACATTGTACTGCCTGTCCCGCTGAGTTACTCCAGCATTTTGTGTCTATTAATGAGAGGACCCTTGAGGAAGGGGAGAAGCGATGGTGCGGATAATGACGAGGAACAATGTCTGCGGTGGGGACATTACATATGCAACACATGAGCCGGTAGGCTGATTAAACGGTTGCTGGTCATAGATCAAGGATCAGGTTGAGAAAACGTCATAGAACCAATAAAATGTGCCATTGTATAGAGGACAAGGTGAGAACAGAACTGGTTGCCTTTCTCAGCGTGGGTTTTGTGTGTGTACATTGTGCAACATTTATATTGAATATATACATGGAGAAAAGGAGACATTCTAACGGAGAGTCGTAGTCTTAGCATGGAAACAGACACTTTGACCCAACTCATCCAAGGCCATCCATCTAAGCTATGTTCCATTTGCCTGCATTTGGTTCATATCCTTCCCCCACTCCCCCCCCCCCCCCCCCCTCCTCTCTCCCCCCCCTCTCCCCTCTCCCCCCCTCCCCACCCCCCCTCCCCCTCCCCCCTCCCCCCCTCCCCCTTCTCCCCTCCTCTCCCCCTCCTCCACTCCCCACTCTCCCCTCTTCCCCCCTCTCTCCCACCTCCTCTCTCTCCCCCCCACTACTCTCACCCACTCACCTCATACCCCCCTCTCTTCCCCCAGGAGTGGATAGGACAGAGGGAATATCTCTGATAGGTCGCAGCCAGGTTTGCCACAGTCATAAACTGGTGATGAAGCCAATAGTTTGTTCGATTGTTCAGGGCAGTGAGAGAGGGTGTGTCTGTCTGTGTCTGTGTTTCTGTGAGAAAGTGAGAGACAGAGAGAGGGAGGGGAGGAGGGAGAGATAGAGGGAGAGAGAGAGGGCAAGAAAGGAGTGAGAGAGAGTGAGAGATAGAGAGAGAGGGGGGAAGAAGGGGGGTGAGAGGGAGGGAGAGAGGGACGAGAGAAAGTCAGAGAGTGTCAGAGAGAGAGTGAGAGAGAGATGAAGAGGGGGAGGGAGCGAGCAAAACAGCAGAGCTGTGACGGTGAACCTCAGCTCACTCCGCAGTAAGATGGCGTGAGAGACCAACTAAGGTCCAGTGTGCAGTGTTTGTGTTGATCATTCCGGAGGGAACTGAGGGTGGTGGGGTTGCCATTTTTCAGATGAGGCATTAGACCGGGTCTCCAATTACCCTTGAAGGTGGACGTGAAAGGTTCTACTGTATTCAGGGAATAATCACTGGTGACCCGGCCAAAATGATTCCTCAATTAACATCACCAACAAGCAGGAGATCGAATGTCGTAGCTGACTATAGGATCTTTTCATGCACAATCGAAGCTAACATGCCACTCATTTTACTGCAATGACCACACTTTAAATCATTCTTCGTTGACCAATTCGAGTTTGTAAAAGGCATTATCGAGATGCAGGTTCATCTTTATCGCAGCTATATTTTATCATGCTGTTGACAAGGGAGATTAGCCACATTGTTCCCACCTAATGTTCAGAGACATACAGTGATGTCATGCCGTCCATGATGTCAGTATGACCTCGGGGAGCATGTCGTGATTAATTTGCATTTAGTGTCCTTGTACCATGTTTTGAAGCTTGGTCGTGATTTCTTTTATTATCTCCTCAGTTCAGCTTAGTTCAGTTCTTTTTGGTTTATTGTCAGGTGTGCTGAGGTGCAGTGAAAAGCTTTTGTTGCGTGCCATCCAGTCAGCAGAAAGACAATACACGATTACAATTGAGCCCTTTACAGTGTGCAGATACATGATAAGGGAATAACGTTTCGTGCAAATTAAAGCCAGCAAAAATCCGATCAAGGATAGTCCGAGGGTCACCAGAGAGGGTCACTATGAGAGGCAGGACACAAGGCAATTATTTTCCATGCACAACAAAAGTAAAAGAATTGACCAACATTTAACAGATATTAGGACATGTACATGTATAGCGTGTCAGCGGATATGATGAGAAGGCTGGAGAATAGGGTTAGGAGGGAGAGATAAATCAGCCATGATTGAATGGTGGAGTAGACTTGACGGGCCGAATGTCCTAATCCTGCTCCTTTAACATGACCTTATGAGGAAAAGTTTACAGGGATATAGGCCAAATGCAAGCAGGTGGGAATATCATAGAACGGGCATCATGGTTGACATGGACAAGTTGGGCTGATAGCGTGTGCTCTGAAACTGTGATTAACACTTAAGTACTTGCGATACAAGATCGTTCATCTCCATGGAAACGGTGAGCACAAACATCAGACGCCAAACACCTGCCTTGACAAGGAAAGTATCCACTTTGTTAAATCCTTACACAACCTATATTCCCCATATATGTCTATTGTTGTACCAACAATTGTAAGACATTTGGCCCATATCCCTCTAAACCTTTGCTATCCATGCACATGGGTTGAGGGTGGCACAGTGACTTAGTGGTAGAGTTGCTGCCTTACAGCGCCAGTGACCCAGATTCAATCCTGACTATGGGTGCCATCTGTATGGAGTTTGTATGTTATCCCTGTGACTGCATAGGTTTTCTCCGGGTGTTCCGGTTTCCTCCCATACTCCAAAGGCGTACAGGTTTGTAGATTAATTGGCTTTGGTAAAAATTGTAGATTGTCCCTGGTGTGTAGGATAGTGTTAGTGTACGGGGTGATTGCTGGTTGGTGTGGACTCGGTGCGTCTGTTTCTGCACTGGATCTCTAAAGTCTAAAGACAGGTACACGGATAGGAAAGGTTTAGAGGGAGGATGGACACATAAAGCTGGAGTAACTCAGCGGGACAGGCAGCATCTCTGGAGAGAAGGAATGGGTGACATTTCAGGTTGCGACCCTTCTTCAAATTGATCTGTTCAGACTAACAAGGTTTAGAGCAGCGTTTCTCAACTAGGGTTCCCCGGAACGCTAGGGTTCCCGCCAGAGGTCGCTAGGGGTTCCGAGAGAAATAGTGATAAATAAGCTAATCATATGTAAATGCATTTTTGAGTCATTTTTGTGTTTAATTCCATATTTTATTATACGCGTACGGCATATTTAGCGACCTATTTAGCATATTTAACGACGTCATATTTAGCGACGTCCATACGGCGCCAATGTGAAATGGCCTTTAGTGGTTAGTGGACAAGATCTCTACGTGACAGATTCATGTATCATCAAGTGACCCACTCGAGTACAGACGCATGCGCGGTCTCCATCAGTCCCGTCTGTGCTTCCTGGCATGCAGGTACAGTTCCTCATTCACCCACGTTATTTAGTAATTTTTACCCATCATTTAGGGATGTTATATGAATTTTTAAAATGTAAGTATGTTTATGGTCATTTTTGTTAATTTATTAAAAGGTTATTTATGTGTGCGTTTGTTAGTTTTTGAAAAGTTTGTGTGTGTTTTCTTTCTCTTTTTCTCTCTCTCTCCCTCTCCTCCAAGGTTAGTTCTTCTGTTTGCCTTTATTTGCTTCAGTTTTGAACAAGCAGTTTGATTTCAGTTTTTTTTGTATTGTCAATAATAAACTTGAGAAAAACGTGTTATTTTTTTGCCTAAACCAGCTATCAGAAAAATATGTTATGTTTGTCTTATGAACTTTAAGTTTATGAAAGAGACAGAAACAGATTAATAAAGATATATAATAATTTTTATGTAGGGGTTCCCTGAGATGAAAATTATTTCAAGGGTTCCGCAAGGGTAAAAAGGTTGAGAAATGCTGGTTTAGAGGGATATGGGCCAAACATGGGCATACGTGTGGATGGGACATCATGGTGAGCATGGGCCTGTTTCTATGTTGTATGAATCTATGACTCCAGTCTGGAACCAGAGCTAGATCAGCAACTTTCTGTACATCATAACTTCCCCTTATAGTGATCAAATCAACGGGTCATCTCATGTTATTCTTTCTTATCCGATGGTCAATAATCTACTTCAGAATGAATAAGATTCATCCAGAAGTGAGCCAGAAATTGTCACTGTCGTCTTTGACACCCTTGTGAAGTTTTGTGGATTATTGGTATTGGTTTAATATTGTCACCTGTACAGGCACTTCACGCTTTACTTATGTTTGACTTATCTGTTTTTAGAATAAAGCGCTTGTTCGTTTAATACCAAATCCTGATTTACATGCTCGGATTTTTGGAACAATGCGCTCAAATTGACAGCGCGGTTGTGTATATGTTTAGTTAATTTAGTTTAGTTCATTGTCACATGTACAGAGGTACAGTGAAAAGCTTTTGTTGCGTGCTATCAAGTCAGCGGAAAGACAACACACGATTCATGTAATGTATTGTAATGTAATGTTTAATTTACACATTTTTAAATTATGCATTGTATTGAGGTACAGTGCAAAGTTTTTTTATCTGCATGCTGTCCAATTGAATCAGATAATTCCATGCATAAATATAATCAAGCCGTGTACAAGGACAATACTGAGTGCAGTATATAGTTTACAGCAGTGTAGCATTAAGGCCCTGTCCCACTTTCCAGAGTTACTCACGAATTCTCCCGAGTTTTCACCTTGATTCAAACTCGGAGAATTACGGTAATAGCCAGCCGTAGGTACTCGGGGCTATTTTTTTTTTTACTCATGGCCATTTTTCAACATTCTGAAAATACATCCCAACTTACCTGATGCCCCGATTACCCAGGCCTGGCATTACGAGCTGCTACGAAATATCTACGGATCTACGGACTCCTACGGACTCACTATGGACATTCTGCAAGTTTGAATCAAGGGGAAAACTCGGGTGAATTCGTGAGTAACTCGGGAAAATGGGACAGGCCGTTTACAGTTCCAGAGAAAAAGTGCAATGTCCACAATGAGGTAGATTGGAAGACTGGGACTACACCTAGTTTGGGAGAACTGTTCAGAAGTCCGTTAACAGAGGGGAAGAAGCAATTCCTGAGGCGGGTGGTACATGCTTTCAAGCGTGTTCTGCCCGATGAGAACAGGAAAAAGAGGGATGGAAAGGTGTGAAAATGATAAGTTCATAAGTTCATCAATTATAGGAGCAGAATTAGGCCGTTCGGCCCATCAATCATGGCTGATCTATCTGTCAATCTCAATCTCATTCTCCTGCCTTCTCCCCGTAACCCCTGACACCCATACTAATCAAGAATCTATCAATCTCCACATTAAAAAGATCCATTGATTTGGCCTCCACAGTTGTCTATGGCAATGAATTCCAACGAAGATCCTTGATCCTGGCTGCTTTCCTGAGGCAGCATGAAGTGTAGATGGAGTCTGGTCTGTGTGATGGACTGGGCTACGTCCATTAAGACATAAAGACATAAAGCTTCAGACATTATTATTACCTCTCAATTGTACAATGGGCCCCAGTTCACCATTCATCACTAGTTTTATTAATGACAAACCCAAGGTCTTCATCCCCACTCAAGATTGCTCAACACTATTTTGAAGGCGAATAGGTCTCTTTAAATTCCTGGGCAGCTTTAATCCTTCAACCAGCTGTTCATCTCGTTAGTTACAATTGATGGACCATTTTTCCAGGATAATCAGCAATGCCATTACAAATTGTCTTTGGCTTCTGTGGGTATATTGGTCAACTGCTTTCCCACATTGCAACATCAAGAGAACTTTGTTTGGACCATATTATGGTCCTGTAAGTTGCAATGGAAATGCAAGACTTTTTGTACATAATCAGCATCACTATTGCAATGAACATAAGGCACTGAAGCAAGCAGAGGCCATTTGGCTTCTCCAGGCGATTCTGCCACTCATTAATCTCCCGGCTGATATTTTAACCTCAGCAGTTCTGTCCCTGCGTGAAACTTGGATCCCTTGCCCCTCTTAATATAGCGTCATAGGGTGGTCGAGTCACACAGCATGGAAAAATGGCCCCAGCCCAGCTTGTTCACGCCAACCAAGATGCACCATCTAAGTTAATCCCATTTGCCCACATTTCTTCCATATCCCTCTACATCTATCATTCCCATGCAATGTATAAAAGGTGTGCAGACCTAGAAAGATTTAATGTGAAATGATAGTACTGGTAAAGAGAGGGTGGCGAAGACTTGTTAATCAGAGATGATCTGCCAGAGTGATGTAAATTGGAGATGAACAAATGGAAACAGAAAAAAGAAAGGAAAATATAACCAGCACTGAAACAGTGAATGCTGGAGAATCAAAATACTGGAAATCTGAAATAAAACCACGTGTCACTTAAATGTAGTTATGGTACCTGCCTCAACTAACATAGAAACATAGAAACATAGAAACATAGAAAATAGGTGCAGGAGTAGGCCATTCGGCTCTTCGAGCCTGCACCGCCATTCAATATGATCATGGCTGATCATCCAATTCAGTATCCCATCCCTGCCTTCTCTCTATACCCCCTGATCCCTTTAGCCACAAGGGCCACATCTAACTCCCTCTTAAATATAGCCAATGAACTGGACTCAACTACCTTCTGTGGCAGAGAATTCCAGGGATTCACCACTCTCTGTGTAAAAAATGATTTTCTCATCTCGGTCCTAAAAGACTTCCCTCTTATCCTTAAACTGTGACCCCTTGTTCTGGACTTCCCCAACATCGGGAATAATCTTCCTGCATCTAGCCTGTCCAACCCCTTAAGAATTTTGTAAGTTTCTATAAGATCCCCCCTCAATCTTCTAAATTCTAGCGAGTACATAGAAATTAAGTGCAGGAGTAGGCCATTCGGCCCTTCGAGCCTGCACCGCCATTCAATATGATCATGGCTGGTCATCCAACTCAGTATCCTGTACCTGCCTTCTCTCCATACCCCCTGATCCCCTTAGCCCCAAGGGCCACATCTAACTCCCTCTTAAATATAGCTAGCCGAGTCTATCCACTCTTTCTTCATATGAAAGACCTGCCTCTGGCAGCTCGTTCCACATACCCACTACCTTTTGAGTGAAAACATTGTCCCTCGGGCCCCTATTAAATGTTGCCCTTCTCACCTTAAATCTAAGTCGTCTGGTACTTGATGCCCCTGCACTGTGTAAAAGACTGCTCATTTTATACGTCTCTATAAGATCATCCCTTAGCTAAAATTCCATCTATCCCTGCCTTAAATATACTACTGAACTCTCACAGAACTCTTGGGAAGATTCCCCACACTTCATCCCACTCCCTATGTTGACTCCTGATTCCAGAGATCACAGTCAGGAATGAACATCACCCCTACTCTGACTTTGTCAAGCCCTATAAGAAGTTCGGATGATTCAAACTCCACATTTGTCTTTTTGTGTTCAGGAATAGTTGTTGGCAGAATCCATTGCTCCAATACCGCACTCCCCTGATCCCAGCAAAAATGTATCCCATGATCTCAAGACTGGAGGATGTGAGATTCCTGCTTCTGATAGGCATTGATGAATCATTGGCCACTTTGGAAGCTATTGAGTAATTCAAAGGTAGTCAAAAATGCTGCAGAAAATCAGCTGGTGAGGCAGCATCTATGGAGCGAAGGAAATAGGTAACGTTTCGGGTCGAGGCCCTTCTTCAAAAATTCAAAGTGATTCTTATCATGGAATCATACAACACGGAATCAATTCTTTCAGCCCATGCTGACCAAGGTGTCACATCTACACTAGTCCCACATACCTGCATAGGACACCTATCCCTCTAAACCTATCCGATCCGTAAGCATGTCCAAATGTCCTCAAAAAACACTGAGGCACTTGTATATTCACTGAGAGTTTGGCTTAGTTTAGTTTAGTTCAGTTTAGAGATACAGCGTGGAAACAGGCCCTTCAGCCCACCGAGTCCGTGCCGACCATCGATCACCAGCGCTACATTTGCCCCTGTCCCACTTAGGAAACCTGAATGGAAACCTCTGGAGACTTTGCGCCCCACCCAAGGTTTCCATGCGGTTCCGGGAGGTTGCAGGTGGTTGCCGGAGGTTGCAGGTAGTGGAAGCAGGTAGGGAGACTGACAAAAACCTATGGGAACCGCACGGAAATCTTGGGTGGGGCACAAAGTCTCCAGAGGTTTCCGTTCAGGTTTCCTAAGTGGGACAGCAGCATAAGATAATTTACAAACCCACATGCCTTTGGGACGCGGGAGGAAACCGGGGCACATGGAGAAAACCCACGCGGTCACAGGGAAAACGCCCAAACTCCACACAGACAGCACCCAAGGTCAGGATCGAACCCGGGACTCTGTTGCCATGAGGCAGCAGCTCTACCGCTGTGCCACGGCGTTGCCCGTGTGAATGAAAGTGCCGGGTACAAAATGGCACTCTTGTCTCCAGAGTAGGAAGTGAATCGTACACCATAGCGCAACTCCACAGAGTCACAGCTACAGGTTGAGAATAGATGTGAACTCTCCCTGGTCTCCCACTCTCTCCATACTGGGGCAGTCTGTCTTTAATTACCACGTTACTAGATATCTAATTGAGACAAAAAAAAAACGGGAGCAGTTCAACAGGCCGACCTTTCTGACCCCCACTGCTGAGAAAAAGCACGGGTCAGTCCAGTCCAGTGTGTTTCCCTTCCACCCTGAATCCTGGGTCTCATCCACACACAGTTGTACATTTCAGGCCACACTTTATCCGAGTATATTTGCAATTTGACTGGAACTTTCCAAAATAGAACAGATGGACATCAGTTAATAAAGAATGTTTAGATGAGAAAGTATTATCTCCAGTCTCCTTTGTGCTTCCCAGACTAACTTGGTCTAAAAAGGCACCAACTACTCAATGGAAAATAGCTTGGGGCACAGTACAGCACCTGGTGTAAGTGTACTGTTGGCAGCCAGATGTACTCTGGATTGAATTCAAGCCTCGAAATGCCACAGCGTTGGGAGGTTTAAAATGTAAGGAAAATAGCTGTTTATGGTAAAGATTAAAAAAAGACGATGATTTGGGTTAGCAATAAGCAATGGGTTAATTAAAAAAAAAACCCATATATTTAGAAGCAGTTAATAAACGTGGCTCTCAGACTGGAAAGGACAGGGCAAAAGTCGACAGACGGACAGAGAGCCAGACAGACTCTGATATGATGAACTTCAGTAGCGAGGTCAGCGCGCTGGACTTTTCAAAGGAAGCAAGGATCAGACTTGACAATCAGAAGCTGAAACCCAATGCTCTGAGCCTTTTGATGAACTGACACGCGGCGAAAATTGCACGGGTCTGCAGGGAGCTGTGGAGAACAGAAAGCCATTTAGGCAATAAGTTCCCCGCACGACTTGCTCTTATCAACGTGGATCAACCCGGCGCGCTGCAGACCCGACACTCTACTAAGAGGCAGAGGTTCGGTGTAGAGCTCACAGGCTCTGCTCACTCATTCAACACAAGCCCGCTGTAAACCAGAATTATTATCAACCACCTGGGGACAAGCAAAGAAGGGCCAACGTGAAATCAAAATTAGAAATCAATATTTTATTAGTATTAATAATTTTCAATATTGAACCAATCAAGCAGAATCAAAGCCTGCATAGCTCTCTCTGCAGCTAAAGGTTTAACACCGATGATCCACCGTGTGAGCAAACACATTAAAATCAGTCCAGCAGCAGGGCACTCTGCTGAAAAAAAACTCTGTTACTTAAATAAACCTATGCTCATTAAGTTAGGGTAACTCGATGCAGTTTCAACAAGATGGAAGCAAGAAAATCTCGCTGATGTGGTTATGTTCTTTCATCATCTTTCAAGAGCTTAAAACTATCCTGAAAAATATTTTGATTGGAGATCCCTTTGCTCCCAGTGTGTGGCGACTTCATCTGAGGCAGTTATAGAGATACAGCCATGGAAACAGGCCCTTCAGCCCATTGAGTCCATGCTGGCCATCGATCGCCCATTCACACTAGTTCCATGTTGTTCCACTTTCGCATCCAATTCTTACACGTCAGGGGCAATTTACAGAGGGACAATTAACCTGCAAACCCGCACGTCTTTGGAATGTGGGAGGAAACCAGAGCACCCGGAGGAAACCCCCGCGGTCACGGGGAGAACGTGCAAAGTCCACCCACAGACAGCACCCGGGGTCAGGATCAAACCTGGGTCTCTGGCGCTGTGAGGCAGCAACTCTACCAGCTGCTCCACTGCACCCACTCTGTCCTTTATAATTACAGATAGCCTTTGACTTTGGGACAGGAGGTAGTAACTCACTGGGCCTCAGTGTTTGGACCAGCACCAGACACAGGGTGAACTGGGTCAATCAAGTAAATCTATAGAAGTCTTCTTTGTGTAGACTCCTAGGAAAATATATAGAAACATAGAAAATAGGTGCAAGAGGAAGCCATTTGGCCCTTTGAGCCTGCACCGTCATTCATTGTGGTCATGGCTGATCATCCACAATCAGTAACCTGTGCCTGCCTTCTCCCCATATCCCTTGATTCCGCTAGCCCCTAGAGCTTTATCTAAAGGGCCTGTCCCACTTTCACGACCTAATTCACGACCTCTGCCGAGTTTGCCCTTGACTCATACTCGCAGCATGGTCGTCACGAGGTCATAGGAGGTCGTAGGTAGGTCGTAGCAGGCCGTGATGCTAGTCGTTGGTACTCGTGGCATCAAGTAAGGCCGGGGCGTTTTTTCTAGCATGATGAAAAATGTCCACGAGTAAAAATGGTCGTGAATTAGGTCATGAAAGTGGGACAGGCCCTTTATTCTCTTTGAAATTCATCCAGTGAATTGGCCTCCCTTCTGTGGCAGTAGATACTTTTCACCTGTTGACTCCCACGCACTGTTTACAGATGCCAAATGTGGAAAGGATGGAACTCAACTGTGATGCCCAAGCAGTCAAAGAGTTTAGTTTAGATTATTATTGTCACGTATACAAGGTACAGGGAAAGGCTTTTTGTTGAGTGCTATCCAGTCAAAGAAAAGACTGGATGACATGGTTACAATCCTGCGCTCCACAGTATGCAGATAAAGGATGAAGGGTACAACATTCAGTGCAAGACAACGTCTGATAAAGTGTGATGAAAGATAGTACAAATGGTCTCCAATGAGATGGATGGCAGGTCAGGTGCAGGACCGACCAGTTGCCTGATAACAGCTGGGAGGAAATTGTCCCTGAATCTGGAGATATGGGTTTTCACACTTCTGTTCCACTTGCCTGGTAGGAGACGGGAGATGAGGGAATGACTGGGGCGAAACTTGCCCTTGATTAAGATGGTGGTCTTGCAAAGACAGCGTGAAGTGTAGATGGAATCAATGGAAAGGAAGTTGGTTTGCGTGATGGTCCACAATTCTTTGCAATTTCTTGCCGTCTTGGATGGACCTCATCCCAAACCAGGCTGCGATACATCCCGATAAAATACTTGCCACGGCACATCTGTAGAAGTTGGTGAGGGTTATTGAGGATATACTGAACTTCCTAAGTCTTCGAAGGAAGTAGAGGCGTCGGTGTGCTTTCTTGACCTTAGCTTCAATGTGACCGATCCGGGATATTTATTCCTAGGAACTTGACGCATTCAACCCTCTCTACTTCGGTGCCATCAGTGTAGACTGGGGTGTGTGTATTGCTTTGCTTCCTGAAGTCAATTATAATCTCCTTTGTCTTGTCGATACTGAGGGAAATGTTGCTGTCACGAGGTTCTCAATCTCCATTCTGTACTCCGTCCCGCCATTGTTTCATATCTGGCCCACTGCGGTGGTGTCATCTGCCAACTTGTAGATTGAGTTGGATTAGTATTTGCCCGCACAGTCATGAGTGTATAAGGAGTGTAGTAGAGGGCTGAGAACGCATCCTTGCGGGAGAACCAGTGTCGAGGATTATCGTAGAGGGTGATTTGTCAACTATCTTCACTGATTGTGATCAGTTAGTCAGAAAATCGAGGAACCAGATATCAAATATTATGCATGATACCTGGACTTGGAGTGAGACAAATCAAGTCTTACCTGAAGGTACACAAAAATGCTGGAGAAACTCAGCGGGTGCAGCAGCATCTATGGAGCGAAGGAAATAGGTAACGTTTCGGGCCGAAACCCAGTCTTACCTGAATATGTGATTCTGTTACATTCTGTTTGTGAATATGTGATCCTGGTCCATTCTGTTTGTAGTTTGGTTGGTTGGTTGGTTGTTTGTCTTTTTGCACAAGGTTTGCGAGCATTTCCACTTTTCATTTCACTGCACATCTCGTATGTGTATGTGAAGAATAAACTTGACTTGACTTGACTTGTGAGAAGATGGGGCGGTGGGGATGGGATGGCTACACTGACATACGATTGCCAACGTAGGATTCTACCTCTATCTCTGCTATCATGTATGCACCATCAGTACATGAGCGGAAAATCAAATCCTTAATGGAACACTTTCTACGTTCAGTGATTCTCCTGGGAGGATGGAATTACTCAATCATTTCCCATGATGATATAATGACAACGGTAGTGATGTGATCCACATTCCTGTGCATCGTACCTGTAAACAGACCAAATGAAGGTTGCCTGTCATATCTTTAATTAACCTGTGTGTTAAATACCTGAGAAATCAAGGTGGTATTTGACCTGCGAGGCATTAAAAAAGCCCTGGTAGAAATAATGTAAATGGGAATTGGGGGGGGGAAAGGTCCCATTGGGTGTGATTGCACCTTGGCTAAGGGAAGATAGTTGTTGGGGGCGCAATCAACTCAGCCACTGGAAACAGGCCCTTCGACCCAACTTGCCCACACCAACCATATCCAATGTCACCTGCCTGCATTTGGCCCATATCCCTTTAAACTACCCTATCCGTGCCTACCCTGTCTAAATGTTTCTTAAATGTTGCGATAGTACCTGCCTCAACTACCTCCTCTGGCAGCTCATAAACCATAAACCCACCACCCTTCGTGTAAAAAAGTTACTCCCCAGGTTCCCATTAAATCTTTCCCCCCTCACCTTAAACATATGTCCTCTGGTTGTCGATTTCCCTACTCTGGGCAAAAGGCTGTGCGTTTACCCGATCGATTCCTCTCATGATGTAGTACACCGATCATTGTCCATTGATCATCCATTCACACTAGAGCTATGTTATCCCACTTTCTTGTCTACACCCTGCACTGTAGAGGCCGATTGGCCCACAAACCCACCCGGCCTTGCCACCTGACAGCAAAACGAAGCACCCGGAGGAAAACCCGCGTGGTCACAGGGAGAACATGCAAACTCCACACAGACAGTACAAGGTCAGAATCGAACCCGGGTCTCCAGCTCTGCGAGGCTACGACACTATCAGCTGCGCCACTGTGCCGCCCACCCCCTTCTGAAAAACATTTAGGCTTGCATAGAAACATAGAAAATAGGTGCAGAAGGAGGCCATTCGGCCCTTCGAGCCAGCACCGGCATTCATTGTGATCATGGCTGATCATACCCTATCAATAACCCGTGCCTGCCTTCTCCCCTTGACTCCACTAGCCACTAGATCTCTATCTAACTCTCTCTTAAATCCATCCAGTGATTTAGCCTCTACTGCCTCTGTGGCACGGAATTCAATAAATTCACAACTCTCTGGGTGAAAATGTTTTTTCTCACCTCAGTCTTAAATGACCTCCCCTTTATTCTAAGACTGTGGCCCCTGGTTCTGGACTCGCCCCACATTGGGAACATTTTTCCTGCATCTAGCTTGTCCAGTCCTTTTATAATTTTATATGTTTCTATAAGATCTCCCCTCATCCTTCTAAACTCCAGTGAATCCAAGCCTAGTCTTTTCAATCTTTCCTCATATGACAGTCCCGCCATCCCAGGGATCAATCTCGTGAGCCTACGCTGCACTGCCTCAATCACAATAAAGGATGGCTTTGCCAATGATGCCCAGGGCACATCTTAACAAATTCTATGGGCATTCCACTACACTCCATCAGTAATCGCCTGATCTCGCCAGAATAGCATTTTCATAGGAGCTGAGAACTGAGCTAAGGGGAAGTAATTCCAGAGTAGCAAGATGGATTCAAGCAATTGTCAAATACAGGAGTGCATATTTTAAGACGAGAGGGGCAAAGTTTAAAGGAGATGTGTGAAGCAAGTTTATTTTTCCACTGAAAGTGAGTGGTAGGTGCTGGGAACGCACTGCCTGGGAAGGTGGGAGAGGCAGATGCAATAGCAACAGCACAAGGCCTTTAGGCAGGCACATGAACAGTCATGGAACAGAGTGAGACTGATCACATGCTAGTCAGCTGGATTAGTTCGACTGGCAGCAAGGCCAGCACAGACATGGTGGGCCGAAGGGCCTGTTCCTGTGCTGTACTGTGCAATGTTCTGAAGTACACTGTGACATTGTGTCAAGAACATGCTGGAATTTAGTCACCGCTTCCTCGGAAATACGAATACTCTTTTATTAAACCAAGTATAATGGCTTAACACAGAACCATCGATGCCCTGAGACAGTGAAGCACTCATTATGCTTGGAGAATCTTTATATCCTTGCAATTGACTCTCTCCCTCTCTACTTGTTTCCTGGGTAATGTCTACAGCCATCCTGCAGCCATCAGGCTATTAAACACTACAACATCCAAATAAGCTCTCAACTACATAGATGTGGGGGCATTGGCTTTGTTTATTTACACTATTATTGTTTTTTTTTGTGTACGTATATCTGTACATATGTACGTATGCATGTATGTACGTATGTGCACATGTATGCATGTACATGTGTGTATATGTGTGTATATATGGATCTGAAGAAGGGTCTCGACCCAAATCGTCACCTGTTCCTTTTCTCCAGAGATGCTGCCTAACCCGCTGAGCTACTCCAGTATTTTGGGTCTATCTTCAGTATAAATCAGTATCTGCAGTTCCTTCACACACACACACACACGCGAACACACACACACACACACGCACACACACACACGCGCGCGCGCGTGAACGCGCACACACACACACACGCACGCACACACACACACACACACACACACACACACACACACACACACACGTGTGTGTGCACTGCACTGTGCACGCACACACGTACTATCTTTACACGCGTGCTGCTGCAGGCACACACGCGCACGCACACGCACACTGTTGACTCTTGACGTGGCTCTTGCACACACACACCAGAGGTGAATTCACGCATTCGTTCCGTGCACACACCTCGTTTTTTCCGCGAACCCACAGCACACACGCGCGCGCATCCCGCTATCAGTCAGCTTCCACGTGCGCGTCAATACGCACACTGTTGCCACACACGCACACGTGTCTGCAGCACACGCACACGCGATAACGCACGTAACACACACGCACGCGCGAACACACACATTTTGCACACACGCGCACACACACACATCACACACACACACACAGTGAGGGGGCCTGTCTGATGTGCAGCGGCAGTGCCGGAGTCAACTAGCAGGCTCTATCCCCTTTTCCGAGACCGCCACACACACACACACACACGACACACACACACACACACCACACCACACGCACACACACACGGGGCGCGCACACACACAGGCGGGGCGAGCCCACATTTAAAAACACACACACGGGACCAGTGTAGGAGGCCACACGCTCACACACACACACACACACACACACACACACACACACACACACACCACACAACACTCAAATCGTGATGTGTGGTGTGTGTCTGTCTGTCTCCGTGTGTCTGTGTGTATATATTTCATTTATTATATTGTTTATAGAGTACTATCTTTACATGTGCTGTCGTGCTGCTGCAGGTAAGTATTTCATTGTTGTGTTTGGGACATTTGACAATAAAATACTGTTGACTCTTGACGTGGCTCTTGCATCTTTCTAACCTTTGGCGAGGAGGATGAATCACCTATTCGTTGTTCCGTGCTGTTCTGGGTTGCCACCTCTTGTTTCCGTCAGCAACCCCACAGCAAACATAGACTTTGCATATCCCGCTATCAGTCAGCTTCCACGTGCATGGTCAATATTAACAATCTGTTGCCATGGTTTCACTTCTCCGTGTCTGCAGCCAAAACAGGGGATGGGGATAATGGAAGCTAAATCTTTGTGTAACGAGTTGCTCTCTTGAAGTCTCCAAAGCTCCCATGAGAAATAGCCTTGCATCATCGAGAGGCATGGAATCAAGCAGCACAGATAGAGGCCCTACCGCCCAACATGTCCATGCCAACCAACAAGTTCCTCTACGCTAGTCCCACCTGCCTGCATTTGGCCCATATCGCGCTAAACCTTTCCTATGTTTTTGTAGCACCTGCCTCATAACGTCCCTTGGCAGCTAATTTCATACACCCAGCACCCACTGTGTGAAAAAGTTGTCCCTCGGGTTCCTATACAATCTTTCCCCTCTCACCTTAAACCCATGTCCTCTGATTTTTGATTCCCCAACTCTGGGTAAAAGACTCAATGCATTTACTCTATATCTATTCCCCTCATAATTTTATACGCTTAACTTCTTTAAAGGGCGGCATGGTGACACAGCGGTACCGTTCCTGCCTTACAGGGACCCTGGTTTGATCCTGACTACGGGTGCTGTCTGTATGGAGTTTGTACGTTCACCCAGTGACTGCGTGGGTTTTCTCCAGGTACTCTGGTTTCCTCCCACACTCCAAACACCTACAGGTGTGTAGGTTAATTGGCTTCAGTAAAGATTGTAAACTATCCCTGGTGTGTAGGATAGTATTGTGTATGGGGTGATCGCTAGTCAGGGAGGTTGCAGTGGGCTGTAGGGTCATTTTCGGCACTGTTTCTCTAACGTCTAAAGTCTACTGTCTACAAAGTAATTGTGTTGGGGAAATGGTTTTATAATGTTAGGGCAGAAGGAACCCAGCACTCCAACTTGTCATTGATTTGAACAATTTACTGATTTGGGTGCATGCTCATATTTTGTGAAAGACGCATGTTGTGATATTGAACAGTAATTCCCTCTGGCATCCAGCCAGTGTTCATCAGCGATGAGTTGTAGCAGGTACCACAAAGCACTGGCAGGGCCGCACGTTTGCTGCCTTACATTGCCAGAAACCCGGGTTCTGTCCTGACTCGGGGTGCTGTCTGTACGGAGTTTGCACATTCTCCCCGTGACCACGTGGATTCTCTCTGGGTGCACTGGTTTCCTCCCACACTCCATAGACATGCAGGTTTGTAGGTAAATTGGCTTCGGAAAAAAATTGCTAGTGTGTAGGATAGAACAAGTGTATGAGTGTTTGCTAGCCGGCACAGACGTGGTGGGCGGAAGGGCCTGTTTCCACGCCGTATCTCTAAATTAAACCACATTAAAGACGGCATTAAAAATTCCCTCTGCAAAATGCCAAGTTCACTGAAAGGAAAAGGGAATTATAATCACTATTAACTCCCAGATCACCATAGAACATAGAACACAGAACACAGAACGTAGAACGTAGAACATAGAGAACGTAGAACGTAGAACGTAGAACATAGAGCGTAGAACATAGAGCGTAGAACACAGAACGTAGAGCGTAGAACATAGAGCGTAGAACATAGAGCGTAGAACACAGAACGTAGAACACAGAACGTAGAGCGTAGAACATAGAGCGTAGAACATAGAACGTAGAACACAGAACACAGAGCGTAGAACACAGAACGTAGAACACAGAACGTAGAACGTAGAACAGAACGTAGAACACAGAACGTAGAACACAGAGCGTAGAACACAGAGCGTAGAACACAGAGCGTAGAACACAGAGCGTAGAACACAGAACGTAGAGCGTAGAACGTAGAGCGTTAGAACACAGAGCGTAGAACATAGAACGTAGAACACAGAGCGTAGAACGTAGAACGTAGAACAGAACATAGAACATAGAACGTAGAACATAGAACGTAGAACAGAACATAGAACATAGAACGTAGAACAGAACATAGAACATAGAACGTAGAACATAGAACATAGAACAGAACATAGAACGTAGAACATAGAACGTAGAGCGTAGAACGTAGAACAGAACATAGAACTTAGAACATAGAACATAGAACATAGAATACAGAACTGTACAGCACAGGAACTGGCCCTTCGACCACAATGTCCATGTCCAACATGATTCCAATTTAAACTAATCTCTTCTACCTGCATGTAATCCATATCCCGCATATTCCCTGCATATTCATGTAACTATCTAAAGGCTTCCTAAATACCACTATCATATCTGCCTCCACCACCAGCCCTGGCAGCACGCTCCAGGCACCCACCACCCTCTGCTTAAAAAAAAAACCTTTTCTCCAATCTTCAATAAAGGTTAACGTTGAATTCCAAGTTAACCTCAATTGGCTGAGCTGTGCAGACCATGTCCTGTGTATGTCAGACATCAGACCCACGAAGCAGATGTTCTATTCGGAGTTCTGTCCTGCAAAGAGATTACCTGGCAGATAGATGAAAAGATTCAAGGATGTGCCTTCTTGAAAATCTGCCACATCACCGATGATTTCTGTGAATCTTTGGCTCACGAGGGGAATGAACTTGCAGGATGTTCATTTGATGTTGTCAAGCTGGAAAGAGTACAGAGAAGATTTACGAAGATGTTGCCAGGACTCCAGGGTTCTGTGCTATAGGGAAAGGTTGAGCAGGCTGGAACTCTGTTCCTTGTAGCGCAGGAGGATGAGGGGTGATCTAACAGAGGTGTATAAGTTGAAGAATAAGAGGGGTCACAGTTTAAGGTAGGCCATTTAGGACTGAGATAGGGAATTCTCTGCTACAAAGGGCAGTGGAGGCCAATTCACTGGATGTTTTCAAGAGAGAGTTAGCTTTAGTTCTTTGGGCTCACGAAATCAAGGGATATGGGGAAAAGCAGGAATGGGGTACTGATTTTGGATGATCAGCCATGATCATATTGAATGTTGGTGCTGGCTCGAAGGGCCGAATGGCCTACTCCTGCACCTATTTTCTATGTTTCTATGGTTCTACAAAATCATGAGAGGAATAAATCAGGTAAACACACAGAGTCTCTTGCACAGAGTAGGGGAATCGAGAACCAGACATCGGTTTAAGGTGAGGGGGGAAAGATTTAATAGAAATCTGTGTGGTAACTTTTGCACACAAAGGGTGGTGGGTGTATGGAACGAGCTGCCGGAGGAAGTAGTTGAAGCAGGTACTATCACTAAGTTTAAGAAACAATTAGACAGACACATGGATAGGAGAGGTTTAGAGGGGTATGGGACAAACGCAAGCAAGTGGGACTAGTGTAGGTGGGAACTGTTGGCTGGTGCGGACAAGTTGGGCTGAAGGGCCTGTTTCTGTGTGAGATGACTCTATGGCCATATGTTATTGAGAACATTCAACCCATGTCTCTTGAGCACAAAAGCCCTGTGAAAATTTAGTTTAGAGATACAGCGCGGAAACAGGCCCTTCGCCCCACCAAGCCAGCGAACCCTATCCTCCATTAACTCTATCCTACACACTAGGGACAATTTACACATACACCCAAGCCAATGAACCTATAAACCTGTACGTCTTTGGAGTGTGGGAGGAAACCGAAGATCTCGGAGAAAACCCACGCCATCACGGGGAGAACATGCAAACTCCGCACAGGCAGCACCTGTAGTCAGGATGGAACCCGGGTCTCCGGCGCTGCAAGGCACCAACTCGACCGCTGCGCCACCGTGGCCGCCCAAACCAACAGAAAAATGGCGGCAGAAAAGCATGGCCACACCAACCACACACCTGATTGTCCCATCAGACACTTCCTGACCCGTCTGTGGAGGAATCTTCATATCGGCCCCCTCATCCTCATCGACTCACCGACGTGGAGTGGAAACAAGTTATTCCTGATCGCGAGATACTGCCTGGGAAGAAGGTGCTTTATGCACGAGGCCTGCATGATCACCGCACTGGTAGGCCACGTTATATGTGACGCTAGGACTTTGCTGTACGCCCTTTCCCCCAGGGACTGCATTTCAGAAGTTAATCCACTGTCTCTCAAGAGGTCACCCTGAGGTTCTGCAAAGCTCACATATATTAGTTGTGTTTCCTTCCCCTCCCTCTCCCTCCCCACGCTCTCTCTCCCCCACTCCTTCCTGCCCCTCCCTCTCCTTCCCTCTCTCTAACGGTCCCTTTCTCTATCTCTCCCTTTCTCCCTCCCCCCCTTCTTATCTCATCACTATCTTTCCCGCACTCTCTCCCTCTCCTCTCCATCACTCTTTCATCCCTCTTCCCCTCTTTCATCCCTCTTCCCCTTCCTCTCTCCCTCTCCTTCTTCACCGTCCCTCCCCGTTCCTTCCCTCTCCCTCTCCCCTTCTCTCGCTCCCTTTCTCTCGCTGTATCTCCCTCCCTCACCCTTTCTCTCCCCCTCTCCCTCCCCACCTCCCCTCTCTCTCTCCCTCCATATCTTCCTCCCTCTTTCTCTCCTTCCCCTTTCTTCCATCACGTTCTCTCTCCCACTTCCTCCCCCTGTCTTTCTCCCCATCTCTCTCTCCCTCCCTTTAAATCCCCCTCTCTCTGTTCCCCCCCTCTCTCTTCCCCTCTCTTCCTCTCGCATCATTCTCTCCCTCTCTCTTTTTCTCCATCTCTCTCTCCCCCTCTCTCACCACCAGACATAGATTAGCCACATTTTCCTGCCAATTCAAAATCCAGCCAACATTAGCCTTTGATCCATCCTCCACCTTCACCACTCAACGCATTGGAAGATATTCCCGGAGAATATCTTGTCACATTTTCCAGGTCCCTGGTGGTCAGTTCCAGCTAAATTCACACCCGAGGGGCTGGGATTGGAATCTCCGAGGCTCACAGCGTTTCAAGATGTTTTCACGAGCTAAATGCAATGCAATGTTTGTCTCCCTTCCCAATGGAACTTATTTTACAATCTATCCACAGCCAGGGAGAGTTTAGCAAATATTCTAATTTGACCAAGTGAGTAGTCTAAGTAACAGTATATTAATTCCTGTATTATACAACATCACGCGGCATCTTTTCAGCACAGCAGTTAAGATAATGACATAATGACTCTGGACATGAGGAGATGATTAGCTGATGAGTTCAAACAAGCCACTTTCAACTGCGCACATTGTATATTTTAAGGAGTCATTCCTCCGTCGTCAGCTGTGGATGAGGAAATATTGGGCTGCAACACATTCTGTTCCACTGAAGTGAAAAAACATTCAAAGCAGGTGCTTCCCACTGATGTTATTGAAGTCGAATAAAAGTTAACCCTGCGGCGTGTTGGCTGGAAGCTTGCTGCTAGGTGTGGTGTCTCGTGGATGGGTTTGAGTAGGGGGGTAGGTGCCAACTGGTCACGCTCTCCGTCAGTGTAGGGACGAGGGGCCCCAATGTGTTGTCCATCCAGAGTTGCTGGCAATGCCACGCCGAGCCACACTGTTCACAGCGGAGCCTTGGAAGGAAGGTTTGGGAGAGACACAGACAGGCTGAGCGAATGGGCAGGGTCACCCGCGAATGGAATATCCCATTGAAGAAACACGTGAGATCACCCATTCTGGCAGAAAAAAAGTAGAACATCTTATAGAAACATATAAAATTATAAAAAGGACTGGACAAGCTAGATGCAGGGAAAATGTCCCCAATGTTGGGCGAGTCAAGAACCAGGGGCCACAGTCTTAGAATAAAGGGGAGACCATTTAAGACTGAGGTGAGAAAAAACTTTTTCACCCAGAGAGTTGTGAATTTATGGAATTCCCTGCCACAGAGGGCAGTGGAGGACAAATCACTGGATGGATTTAAGAGAGAGTTAGATAGATCTCTAGGGGCTAGTGGAGTCAAGGGATATGGGGAGAAGGCAGGCACGGGTTATTGATTGGGGACAATCAGCCATGATCACAATGAATGGCGGTGCTGGCTCGAAGGGCCGAATGGCCTCCTCCTGCACCTGTTTTCTATGTTTCTATGTTCCCATGTTTCTAAAAGCAGAGTGTTTTATTTCAACAGCGTGAGGTTGAAGGGTGTTGCCGTTTAGCGGGGCCTTGCGCGGATGTGATGGAAAGTTAGCGTGCAGGTGAGGCAAGCAATTGAGAGGGAAAATGTACATCAAGTTGAATCGCAAAAAGGTTTGGAGGGATATGGGCCAAAGGCGTGCAGGTGGGACTAGTGTAGATGGGTCATGTTGGTCGGCATGGGCAAGTTGGGCCGAAGGGTCTGTTTCTCTGCTGTATGATTCTATGGTTCAATGTTGCTTTTAATGCCACATGTGCAAAGTGCAGTCCAGTGAGGTATCGCCGTACGTAGGCACAGCCCGATTAGCAAATCGTACAGAAATAGCCCACTGGTCCCACGTGTAAGAGGCGCCATGTTTGGGCACCATTTTCAAAGTCCAGTCCACGCTGTAGGTATTATGAGCGGGTGCCCGTTCCAGATGAGCCCCAGGCTGCTGTAGGGCCTCCAGCCGTCGCCTGCCTTGGACATGCGAGTCAACCTGCAAACCAACATCCCTCTCCTCGCGTGGGCCCACCACTGTGCCTCCCGAGGCCTCAAGTTGAAGCAGGTACTATAACATTTAAAGAATGTTATGGGACAGATACATGAGTGGGAAAGATTTAGAGGGATATGGGCCAAACGTGGGCAGGAGGAACTAATATAGATCTCGATTTGGGCCTACGGGCCTGCTTCTATGCTGTGTGTACACTATGACTGCATCAATGTGGCTATCGGCCCATCCCTGAGGTACTGTTATCCTGCAAGAGTCACTGCCCTTGGGCAAGGGTGAAGGGGCACAGAAGACCACCCATCCTGCATCGCCCAGCGCCGTGGGACCCACCAAACACCAACACGAGCAAACATTCAGTCGCTGGGAAATTCTCAGGGAAACAGCTCGACACAGTGAGATGTGGGTAGATGCACGGTGTCTCTTACCCAGAGTAGGGGAATCGAGCACCAGGCGACACGGGTTTAAAGTGAAGGAGAAGATTTTACAGGAATCCGAGGCGTACTCTCCTTGCACAGAGGGCGGTGGGTGTATGGAACAAGCTGCCAGAGGAGGTAGTTGAGGCAGGCACTATCGCAACGTTTAAGAAACATTTAGATGGGTACATGGATAGGACAGGTTTAGCGGGATATGGCAGGTGGGACTAGTGTAGATGGGACATTGTTGGCAAGTTGGGCCAAAGGGCCTGTTTCCACATTGTATGCCTCTATGACTATAACTCTCTGACTCTCTGACATCACTGCACAAAAAATGACAGAAAATGACAACTGGTGCGTGATAATACTATTAGTGATGACAAGGTTACTCTGATGTGGCATTATTGCTGCTTCTGGACCTCGGGGTCTCATTATTGCTCGGTGCTTTGCTTTGGTCCAGTGTAGGCATCTCAAGGGCAGGCAGGAATGGTCCTAATGCCCTTAGTAAAAAAAATAACATTCTGCCACAATTCCTTCATGACTAATTGGGCAGTCGACCATACCATCTCTGGAACATTAACGGAACAACTCTGGCTGTGACACTGCCTTCAGATGTGTTCATTATCGGATCTTGCCTGCTTATGTCCCGCCCGGTGGCAGAAATGGGAAGTAAGTGAGTGGGTGGCACGGTGGTAGAGTTGCTACCTCACAGCGCCCGAGACCCGGGTGCTGCCCGTACGGAGTTTGTACGTTTTCCCCGTGACCTGCGTAGGTTTTCTCCGGGATCTCCGGTTTCCTCCCACACTCCAAATACCTGCAGGTTTGTAGCTTAATTGGCTTTGGTATAAATGTAAAATTGTCCCAAGTGTGTGTTGGGTAATGTTAATGTGCGGGGATCGCGGGTCGGCATGGACTCGGCGGGCCGAAGGGCCTGTTTTCATACTATATCTCTAACACTGAAGCGGACTTATAGTACTGGAGATGTTGTCGGCCTCGAGTCCAGTGGCTGGACTCTCCCACCATCTCTAAACCATCGGGATGACTTCATTCCGAATCACTACCGATCGCACATTCCAAAAGTGATGACTAACGTAAGGGTTTTGCAATTTTAGTTTTAGCTCAATGACTTCAAGTATTATTTCTGTTGGACCAACCTTCAAGGAGCAAGCACTTGCTGCCTGTAATGTGAGCCTTATTCACCACACCTAGGGTTGAGCTAAGCAATCCTATCTACTCACAAAGTCGTCCCCATCAATGTTACCAATGGTTGTGGATTCCATGAGGCCATAAGACATCGGAGCAGAATTAGGCCATTCAGCCCATCAAGTCTACTCTGCCATTCGAGCATGGATGATCTATTTTTTCCTCCATTTCAACCCCATTGTAGAGTCATACAGTGTGGAAGCAGGCCCTTCGGCCCATCTTGCCCATGCCGACCAACATTCCTCGTCTACACTAATCACACCTGCCCGTAACCCTCTAAACCTATCCTAACTATGTACCTGTCCAATTGTCTCTTAAAAGTCATTATAGCCCCTGCCTCAATTACCTCCTTTGGCAGCTCATTCCATACACCCACCACCCTTTTGGTAAAAAATGTTGCCCCTTATATTCCTATTAAATCTTTCCCCCCTCGCCTTAACCCTATGTCCTCTGGTTTTTGATTCTCCGACTCTGTGCAAAGGGCTCTGTGCATCCATGCGATGTATTCCGCTTTCTCCACAGAACTTTTGACCCCCTTTCTAATCAAGAACATATCAATCTCCGCTTTAAAAATACCCAATGACCAATGAATTCCACAGATTCACCACCCTCTGGCTTAAGAAATTCCTCCTCGTCTCCATTCTAAGGGGGAATTCTTAGAATTCGCTAAATTCTTTCGAGGATGTGCCCTCTGGTCCGAGACTCTCTCGCTCCTGGAAGCATCCTTTGGGTGGACTTAATCCATGTGAAGATATTGGGAGTGTCCGCCAGCATTTTGGCACAACTACTCAGATGCCATTCCCTCCCTGACCATTGTTTGGTGATTCTCAGGGACTGGGAGAAGTTGGGATGGGGCAGTTGACCAACATTCCTGATGGATGATCTCTAAGCTATTCAGCCCCACAATGAGTGAAGGGAAGAGGTGGGAAGTGATGATGGAGCATTGGATTCTCCAATTTTAGTTAACAAATCCCCTTACTCCCCCCTCATTTTCCCGTGCCCCTCCCCCACACCCTGGGTGTACACCCCTTTCTCCCCCTTCCCCACACCCTCCCTCCCCCCTCACTGTCCCCCCTTTCTCCCCCCCCCCCCACCCTGACAGCTGCTCTCCCCCCTCACCCCCCACCTGCCCCCCCCCCCCCCCCCCCCCCCGCCCCCTCACAGCTGCTCCCTCCCCCCACTCTACCCTGGGGTCGCCAACTTTCTCACTTCCGAATAAGGGCCAAAAGGTCAAAATAAGGGACAAATTCCCGATGGCAATTCGTTGACGGACTGGGCCGTGGCTGGGTGAGTGATGAGTTGGCCCCGGGTGCTGGACTGCACACTAAGCCCAGCCGGCGGGCGGGCGGGCCAGCTGAGGAGTTTTGTCCCGGGCGCCGGACTTTTGTCGGCCACGAGAAGGAGGGGTGGTGGTGTCGGCGGTAAGCGAAGGTCCGAAGGTCCGAATGTCGGACGGCCGACCGACGGGGCCACTGGCGAGGTGCTGCTGCTGCACTCCATGGGCTGCACTACGTCGGGACGGGTGAGACGAGGCCGGACGCGGCGTTCCGACCCGACAGTCCCCTCGACCCGAGTAGTAGCAGTCAAATACGGGACAAGGGCGGTCCCGCACGGGACAAACCAATATACGGGATGTCCCGGCTAATACGGGATAGTTGGCAACCCTACTATACCCTCTCCCCCCCCTCCCCACCCCCGCCAATCTACCCTCACCTCCCCCGCACCCTGCCCCCTCTCCCATCCACAGGATCACCTACACAGACAAAGCCCTATTCAGATGCAGTGTGGATCTGTGGACATACGTGCTGCTGTAAACATAACACAGGCAGCAATTGCTGGTAATCTTCAATAAAAGCAGAAGAGGCTGGAATCAAACGCTGGTTGTAAACAGAAAAGACAGATTTAATGTTTTGGTGATAGTTCTGGGAATCAGGAAGATAAGTGAGCTCTTTTATAGGAGTGAACAACAGGAGAGGCTGAAAGAGTGCATTAGAAACAAGTGTTTCATATTCTTTTTGTTTTTTTAGTGCCTTTTCATTGCCTCACTGAGATAGCCGTGATATATCATCCATCAAGATTCAGTTTTACAACCTACCGCACCTGCCGGCTGCTCACTGCAATTCCTTGACAGTATTTTATTTACAGACTGAAAAAACCCAGCACATAATACAAATGGTAAAGGAACTGAAAACCCTCGAAAACGCTGGGCCACTTCAAGTGTCATGCAACCCTATAACATCAGCACCTACTGCCTCACAGCGCCAGAGACCTTGGTTTAATCCAGACCTTGGGGGCTGTCTGTGTGGAGTTTGCATGGTCTCTCTATGGCCGCAAGGGTTTTCTCCGGGTGCTCCGGTTTCCTCCTGCATCCCAAATTCGTACGGGTTTGTAGGTTAATTGGCTTCTGTTAATTGGCCCCTGGTGTGTAGGGAGTGGATGAGAGCATTTGATAACATAGAACTAGTGTGAACGGGTGATCGATGGGCAGTGTGGACTGTGTGGGCCGTAGGGCCTGTTTCCAGCTGTATCTCTAAAGTAGAAAGCATTCAATTAGACAGAAGCCTAGTTAACAACCCCCCATTGTGAGTGTGTGTGTGTGTGTGTCCTCTCTCTCTCTCTCTCTCTCTCTCTCTCTCTCTCTCTCTCTCTCTCTCTCTCTCTCTCTCTCTCTCTCTCTCTCTCTCTCTCTCTCTCTCTCTCTCTCTCTCTCTCTCTCTCTCTCTCTCTCTCTCTCTCTCACTCTCTCTGGTTCTGTGTATGTTTCTGTCTTTCTTTCCCGCTCTCTCTCTCTCTCTCTCAACTTTCTCTGCATCTCTGTCTCTCTCTCTCTGTCTCTTTCTCCCTCTCTCTCTCCCTCTCTGCTCTCTCTCTCTCCCCCTCTCTCTCTCTCCCCTCTCTCTCTCTCTCTCTCTCTCTCCCCCCTCTCCCTCTCTCTCTGACTCTCTCTCTCCCTCCCCCTTTCTCTCCATCTCTCTCTCTCTCTCTAACTCTCTCTTTCTCTCTCTCCACTCTTCTCTCTCCCCCTCCCCCTCTCTCTCTCCCTCTCTCTCTCTCTCTTCTCTCCTTCTCTCTCTCTCCCTCTCCCTGTCTCTCCCTCTCTCTCCCTCCCTCCCTCTCTCTCTCTCTCCCCCTTTCTCTCCTCTCTCTCTCTCTCCCTCTGTCTCCTCTCTCTCTCTCTCTCTCTCTCTCTCTCCTCTCTCTCCCTCTCTCTCTCTCTCTCCTCTCTCCCCCCCTCTCTCTCTCTCTCTCTCTCTCTCTCTCTCTCTCTCTCTCTCTCCCTCTCTCTCTCTCTCTCTCTCTCTCTCTCTCTCTCTCTCTCTCTCTCTCTCCCTCTCTCTCCCTCTCTCTCTCTCCCTCTCTCTCCCCTCTCCCCCCCCTCTGTCTACCCCCCACTGTTCCTCCCACACCAGTATTTGTTCCGCGGATAATCAGGAGTAATTCCACCGCTGCTCTGGTACATCTCAATTGTTTAATGAACATTGCACTTCCGCCAGAAATATTCTCCACCCCCAGATCCTCGCCCACACCAACTTCCCAAGCGGTTGTGTTCCTCCAGAGCCGTGTGTGGCGGCTCTGCCTGATATCCTCAACACCCTTCACGTGGAAGTGATGGCCTCTCTCCGCGGCTGGTGTTTGATAAAGGGTTTACAGAGCCTGGGCTGGCGGAGGGAGCTGTCAGGCTTGTTCAGTGTGCAGGCTTGTTCGGGGGCTGGTGCTGCAGTGAAGCAGTGCGTGGTAGCTGTGTGATTTGTAGCCGCACACACTGCTACGAGTGTGGGCAGAGTCTCATCGTCTCTGTGTCGTGCCTTGGACAGCCAGAAGCAGATTCCACCAACGATACACCTTGAGGGGGCTCGCGAGCTATCTGCCAAATGAAGGCTTTGCTAGTGAGATGAATAACATGACATGGACACCTACAGCCCACACTGTCAACTACACATCCTGATACCCATACACAGTGTGAGCATGTCACAGTGACTCAACACAGGTGCATTGGGGGCCTAGCCTAATTTGCATTGATCCCAGTGCTCCTGACGTCAGACTTTCTTCCGGAGACTGTGTTCATAAGACCAAGGAGCAGAATTAGGCCATTCAACCCATCCGTTCTACTCCACCATTCAATCATGGCTGATCTATCTTTCCCTCTCAACACCATTCTCCTGCCTTCTCCCCATAGCCTTTGACACCCTTGTGCCCCCGTCCCACTTCGGAAACCTGAACGGAAACCTCCGGAGACTTTGTGCCCCACCCAAGGTTTCCGTGAGGTTCCCGGAGGTTTTTGTCAGTCTCCCCACCTGCTTCCACTACCTGCAACCTCCGGGAACCGCACGGAAACCTTGGGTGGGGCGCAAAGTCTCCAGAGGTTTCCGTTCAAGTTTCCTAAGTGGGACAGGGGCATTAACCAATCAAAAACCTGTCGATCTCTGCTTTAAGAAATACCCATTGACTTGGCCTCCACCGCCGTCTGTGGCAATGAATTCCACAGATTCACCACCCTCCGGCTAAAATAATTCCTCCTCATCTCCATTCTAAAAGTACGTCCTTTTAGTCTGAGTCTATGGCACCTGATTCTAGACTCTCCCATTAGTGGATGCATCCTCTCCACATCCAGGCTTTTCACTCTTCAACAAGTTTCAATGAGGTCCCCCCTTGTCCATCTAAACTCCAGTGAGTCAGTGCCGTCAAATGCTGGTCAAAGCGTTGTCTGTTGGACTGGCAGCACAGCGACGCAGCTGGCAGAACTGCTGCCTCACAGCACCAGAGACCAGGGTATTTACTGTCTGTGTGGAGTTTGCATGTTCTCCCTGTGACTGCGTAAGTTCCATCCAGGTGCTCCAGCTTCCTCCCACAGCTCAAAGTCGTACGGCTTTGTAGGATAAATGGTCTCTGTAAATTACTCCTTGTGTGCAGGGAGTGGATGTGAAAGGGGGGGGGGGGGGGGAGGGGGTAGCATAGACCTAGTTTCGATGGTCGATGGTGATCGATGGTCAGCGTGGGCTCACCAGGTCGAAGGCCCTGTCTCCCTGCTGGATCTCTAAATTAAACTAAAACTAAACTAACGGCTACACTGTCAGTTGCATATCTTGATCCCCATACATAGCGAGAGCATGTAACAGTGAGTCAATAAATGTGCATTTGAGGCCTACTTTGCTTTGGTCCCAGTGCCTATTTAAGACATGGTGTCTGCTGGTGACTGAACTATCATGAATGGTCAATCGCTGGTTCACAGTTGTCTGCCGATGATCCATGCAGTTCTGCCTGGGATTAAAGGTTGAAGCATTGAGATTGTTTGTTTGTTGGACTGCAACCATTCGTAGTGTTATAGAGAGAAACAGGCCCCATGGCCAAACTCATACATATGGGCAAAAATACCTACCAGAGCTAGTCCCGTTTACCTGTGTGACCCATATCCCTCTAAACCTTTTCCACCCACGTGCTTGTTCAGATATCTCTTAAATGTTGGTATAATACCTGCAGCTTCCTCCGACAGCTGGCTCCATGTAGCTGGTAGGGCCCACAGTCTCGTGTCACCAGAGACCAAGGTTCGATCCTGACCTCGGGTACCGTTTGTGTGGAATTTGTACATTCTCCCTGTGATCGTGTGGGTTTCCTCCAGATGCCAGGGTTTCCTCCCACATCCCAAAGTCGTGGGGGTTTGTAGGTTAATTGGCCCTCTGTAAATGGCCGCTGGTGTGTTAGAGAGTGGATGTGAAAGTGGGATGGCGTAGAGTGCCCCTTCCAGGTTGTAGGGAAGTCCACGAGGGAAAGATGGCCCCCAAACCCTTGCCTTTAAACCCAGATGGCCCGACACTTGGGAGCCGCCACAATATATCCTTTATTTTTAATGACTTTAGACTTTGGAGATACAGCACGGAAACGGGCCCCTCTGCCCACCTAGTCCACACTGACCACAGTCACCCCGTACACTGGCACGATCCCACACACTTTACCAAAGCCAATTAACCTGCAAACCTGTCCGCCCTTGGAGTGTGGCAGGAAGCTGGAGCACCTGGAGAAAACCCACGCAGTCACAAGCTCTGTACAGACAGCACCCGTAGTCAGGATCGAACCTGGGTCTCTGGCGCTGTGAGGCAGCAACTCTACCGCTGCACCACTCTGCTGCCCCTGGCCTCACACAATTTTCTCGCAGGTTAGGCTGCTACCCTTCGGCCATGACCTTCACCGTCACATTTCAGCAGTGTTACGGCAGAGGTAAGCCTGAAAACCTCTGAATCTTATCCAAGTATTTTTTATTCCAGCACCCTCATTCTAGCCCCTTCAATCCATTTGAACATTCACTTTACCTTCAATTTATCCTCTTGCATCACATTGTGTTTCCTGCACTGGTCTAAATCCGTTGTATCAAAACGTCAGTCACAGGGGTGGTACAGTTGAACCCCACTTTAAGATAATATAACCATCATGTTGCGTTTGATAAGTAATAACATGAATGGATATCTCTTTGAAAGAGCTTGCACAGACAGAGTGGGCCAAATGGCCTCATTCTCCACTGCACCTTTGGACGTGGGACTGGACTGGGCAACTTGGGGAGTTTGGAGTCAATCTTATAGTCTTTTCAATTTGCCAGTTTGGAAGACAGCATCCGGAAAGAGCTGCAGATGTTAACTTTGTTGGAGAGGTAGATATATTACTGGTGGTGCCCACTGGTGTGTAAAGGCCAGGCTGGATGTAGATTAACTTAGAAGTGATGCCCTCTTGATCAATTAGTCCACAAATACAACTCGGGTTCACTTAATAAGAAAGGAGCGGTTACTGTGATACTGACACCCGTGGAGGATATATGGCCTAAAGGTACAACACATATAAATATACATCCAGCAAGGAAGTCCCTAATGCATCAATTACCCTGCCTAAGAATGTGTTTGGATTCAGTGTGGATGCCGGAGTGTTGTTTGTCAGTGCTCAGATCATCATCCTATTTTCCTACTCTGTTGAAATCATTTATTGTCAAACAGGTCATGCTCCTCAGTAACCTGTGGTTACATTTGGTATTTTTGAATAGATTCCATTCTTATTTCCAAAGGTGATCTTCTTAACTTTTAAGTTTTAAAGCCCGCATCTTTCCTTTGAATGAAATTAGTTTAGTTTAGCTCAGTTTAGAGATGCAGTGCAGAAACAGGCCCTTCGGCCCACCGAGTCCGCACCGACCAGCGATCCTGCACATTAACACCATCCCACACACTCTGGGGACAATTTACATTTACACCAAGTCAAATATACCACAAACCCGTATGTCTTTGGAGCACGAATCCATCACATACAGCTCCTGTCCACTGACCACTGAAGGCTGTTTAACATTGGTGCCGAATAAACGTCGCTAAATATGACGTTGTTAAATATGCTAAATAGACGTCGCTAAATATGCCGTACGTGTATAATAACAAATATGGAATTAAACACAAAAATGACTCAAAAATGCATTTCATATGATTACATTTCTATATTGGGGACGATCAGCCATGATCACATTGAATGGCGGTGCAGGCTCGAAGGGCCGAATGACCGCCTCCTGCACCTATTTTCTATGTTTCTATGTTTCTAAAGGTAAACACAAAATGCTGGAGTAACTCAGCGGGTGAGGCAGCATCTCTGGAGAGAAATAATGGGTGACGTTTCGGGTCATAGAAACATAGAAAATAGGTGCAAGAGTAGGCCATTCAGCCCATCGAGCCTGCATCGCCATTCAATATGATCATGGCTGATCATCCAACTCCGTATCCCATACCTGCCTTCTCTCCATTCTCTCCCTTTAGCCACAAGGGCCACATCTAACTCCCTCTTAAATATAGCAATGAACTGGCCTCAACTACCTTCTGTGGCAGAGAGTTCCAGAGATTCACCCCTCTCTGTGTGAAAAATGTTTTTCTCATCTCGGTCCTAAAGGATTTCCACTCTATCCTTAAGCTGGTCTTCCCCAACATCTGGACCAATCTTCCTGCATCTAGCCTGTCCAACCCCTTAAGAATTTTGTAAATCTCCTAAATTCTAGCGTGTACAAGCCGAGTCTATCCAGTCTTTCTTCATATGAAAGTCCTGACATCCCAGGAATCAGTCTGGTGAACCTTTAGTCTGAAGAGGGGTCAAGACTCTTCTTCAGACTGAAGTCAGGGGAGGGGGCGGGCAAAAAAAAGAAAAGAAAAAGAAACATTTCTCTCGGAACCCCTAGCGACCCCTCGCGGAACCCTCGCTTTCCAGGGAACCCCGGTTGAGAAACGCTGCTTTAGAGTGTGGGAAGAAACTGAAAATCTCAGAGAAAACCCACACGGGCACGGGGGTGAACATACAAACTCCACACAGACAGCACCTGTAGTCGGAATTGAACCCGGGCCTCTGGCGCTGGAAGGCAGCAACTCTACCGCTGCACCACCGTCACGCCCAGTCTCAGCTCATTTTAACTGCGTTACATGAGGACTTGCAATTACAAGCAGCGTAACTAGTGTCAGGTATACAGTGGCCTACATCCCTGGTAAATTCGAACACTTTCCATTTCCATGTCAGTATGTGTGCAATCAAACAAGTTCTTGATATCAAAAGAATAACGCCACTAATTAAATCAAGAAAGCCACCTTTTTGCTCTTTGGAGCAATTGAAAGAAGATGTTCAAAGTTTGTGTCATGAACCATTTGCAAAATACACCCACACACAAAATCCTGCCGCTCATATATCATTAGCAACCAATTAGAACCTATAATTACAATTACTTTCTTTAAAATTTTGAGCTTCTTGATAAAGTCCTGAAATATTCAATTAACCTTGAAAGCTAATATACCCTGACACCATCAACCAATGGAGACAGGTCTACACAGCAGTATGTTTGCAAATGTCAACTCTCAGCTTAAAGCAGAGACTTTGAAAAAAAAAGCTAATTACAGCACATCGCACCAAATGCTAAAACACCATTGTGCTCTTATTCACAAAGTTGCCCGGGAATAATTAGTAGGCTAATGCGTCGTGCCGCCTGGGCATATCCAGTTGAGTTCAGACCAGATGGGTTTTAATATCCCATTTTCATGCTATGTCCCATCAAAACCATCGACCTGCAATGTTAACTGCTTTTTACTCTCCGCAAAGATTGGGTCAAAGCGGAAGATTGGGTGGCGCAGCGGTAGAGTTGCTGCTTTACAGCTCTTGGAGCTTCGGAGACCCGGGTTCGATCCCGACAACGGGTGCTGTTTGTACGGAGTTTGTACCTTCTCCCAGTGACCGCGTGGGTTTTCTTCTAGATCTTCAGTTTCCTCCCACACTCCAAAGACGTACAGGTATGTAGGTTAATTGGCTCGGTGGATGTTTAAATTGTCCCTAGTGTGTGTGTAGGATAGTGTTAATGTGCGGGGATCTCTGGTCGGTATGGACTCGGTGGGCCGAAGGGCCTGTTTCCCCGCTGTATCTCTAAACTAAACTTAACTACTGTTGAAAAATATGTCAGGACAGGTGACTGAAGTGTTAGTGAGGGAGCACTTTGGGATCAGTGCTCAAATACTATTAGTTTTAATATTGTTATAGAAAAGGATAGGACTGGTCCAAACATTAGTTTAGTTTAGTTTAATTTATTGCCATGTATACCGAGGTACAGTGAAAAGTTTTTTTCTTGTGTGCTATCAAGTCAACGGAAGGACTATATACTTGTGAAGACTTGTGAAGACCTGGGGTGGCATGATGGTCACATATGGTCACAGGGAGAATGTACAAACTGCGTACAGATAGCACCTGTAGTCAGGATCGAACCTGGGTCTCTGGCGCTGTGAGGCATCAACACTACTGCTCAGCCCTGAATGTCTAACTGCACCCAGACCCCATGGACACAACCTCTGGCTTGGTCAGTTAAGGACCTTTCCACTTGGCCGTCATTTTCACGTCATTTACGAGACATCATTTACCCGTCACGCCGCGCGCATGTTGCGTGGTG
This sequence comes from Leucoraja erinaceus, assembly GCF_028641065.1. NCBI lineage: Eukaryota > Metazoa > Chordata > Chondrichthyes > Rajiformes > Rajidae > Leucoraja > Leucoraja erinaceus. The sequence continues at coordinate 45,928,583 of NC_073388.1, read as the reverse complement.
ACGTAGGCAGTGACGCGTGGTCGCGCGCGGCACCCCAGGATTTCGTGATGTACAAAATCTTCGCACGCCACCTGCGTGACACGCAAATGACACCCGAGTGGGACAGCCCCTTTACTGCCATCCACTTGCACAACCTGTGGGGGGCCCTTAAAGATCAACAATGCTGTCTATACGTGGAGGCGCAGAATACGGGCAAGGTGTTCAATTAATATTTCTTGCCTGCGTTTACCACGGGGGAAGACACGGATGCCAGGAAACTCGGGGAAGGTAATGGCGATATCCTGAAGAGAGTCCACCTTACTGAAGAGAGGCTGGAGGCCTTAAAACACAGTACGATAGATAAAACCCTAGGGCTTGGTCAAATCTATCTAGGACATTGCTAGGGAAGCCAGGGAAGAAATGACGGGGCCACTGGCAAAGATATTTATATCATCGGTGACCGTGGGTGAGAGGACAGAAGACTGGAGGGTCACCAGCTCTGACCCCTAGTTCCTTTCACCTTCATTTCACCTTGTCCATCATTCTGTAGCCAGCACTCTCTATGTTTTGCCATCATGCTGAATTGATCCAAGTCAATAGAATTGTGCACGCTCTCTAATCCAACCAGAGTGGCCCTCCCTACCCCTTTAAGAGAAGCGGCCTGGCCTAAAGTGTCATCGGCAACTCTCGTGGTTGCAATCGCTCACGGTAACCGTGGCTCATTGAGAGGTGCAATGTGATCAGCGGTGGCTCCATGCTGCCATTCACGTCATTACTGGGCAGCATACAGTTAGCCAGCCCGCTTGTTTCTGAAGTAAAGCAGGTGCCTTACTCCCACCTCACCATCTCCGCACCTGTTTTCTGGTGTTGGCGACTTAAGCCCCTTTGTTTCCCTGCGGGGGGACAAAAAATCCAACATTCCATGCAGTGCATGGAATTATTGCCTGCTGCCTTTAATTAAGTGAATATCGTTAGCCCAACACAAAGTTAAGTACGAGCAGCCTGAGTTACGTAATCTCTTGAGTTATACACTTGAACATTGCACAGTCTGAACACAAACCAGTTCCAAACCAGTCGTCAGGAATTCCAAACAAAAATCTTTTTCAATTTCTAACTCGCTTGGTTTTAACGCACCTTGTGTTTTGTTTAAGATTGGACGAGGATCCAATCGGACTGTTGCAGCCGAATTTTTACCCCTATTTGGTCATTATCTACTGTTTGGCGGATTGCGGCTACTGTGATTAGCATCTCTATTTCATCCAGTTTCAGGAAATATGGGGAATGTATGAGTGACTGCAGACTCCCGAGGCCTGGACAAATGATTCAGAAATAAGAGTTCAAATCTCGCCACGAACATCAGGAATTAAAATTCACTGAATTAGACAATAGACAATAGACAATAGACAATAGGTGCAGGAGTGGGCCATTCGGCCCTTCGAGCCGGCAGCACCATTCAATGGCTGATCATCCCCAATCAACACCATGTTCCTGCCTTCATCCCATGTCCCCTATTTTTAAGAGCCCTATCTAACTCTCTCTTGAAAGTATCCAGAGAACCAGCCTCCACAGCCAGAGAATTCCACAGACTCACCACTCTCTGTGAGAAAAAGTGCTTCCTCGTCTCCGTTCTAAATGGCTTACCCCTTATTCTTAAACTGTGCCCCTGGTTCTGGACTCCCTCAACATCGGGAACATGTTTCCTGCCTCTAGCGTGTCCAAACCCTTAACAATCTTATATGTTTCAATAAGATACCCTCTCATCCTTCTAAATTCCAGAGTATACAAGCCCAGCCGCTCCATTCTCTCAGCATATGACAGTCCCTCCATCCCGGGAATTAATCTTGTAAACCTACGCTGCACTCCCTCAAATTAGGGGACCAAAACTGCACACAATACTCCAGGTGTGGTCTCACTAGGGCCCTGTATAACTGCAGGAGAACCTCTTTGCTCCTATACTTGACTCCTCGTTATAAAGGCCAACATGCCATTTGCTTTCGTCACTGCCTGCTGTACCTGCATGCTTACTTTCATAGACTGATGAACAAGGACCCCCCAGATCCTGTTGTACTTCCCCTTTTCCTAACTTGACGCCATTTAGATAGTAATCTGCCTTCCTGTTTTTGATACCAAAGTGGATAACCTCACATTTATCCACATTAAACTACATCTGCCATGCATCTGCCCACTCCCCCAACCTGTCCAAGTCACTCTGCATTCTCATAGCATCCCCCTCACAGTTCGCACTGCCACCCAGCTTTGTGTCATCTGCAAATTTGCTAAATTGACTTTGAATCCCTTCATCTAAATCATTGATATATATTGTAAATAGCTGCGGTCCCAGCACTGAGCCTTGCGGTACCCCACTAAATCATTGATATATATTGTAAATAGCTGCGGTCCCAGCACTGAGCCTTGCGGTACCCCGCTAAATCATCCAGGACATAAACCCCGAAGACTGGTGATACTGTACTGGAACTTCAAATTTGACTTTTAAAGCCTCTGTTTTACTAAGGTCCTTAGGTAAGGATATCATATCTATAAATTATTTCTGTTCACTAGCATCTTCGTGAGGAATTGAAGGAATATGCGTCTGCAAAAGTAGAACGCTAGGTACTATAACAACATTTAAAAGACACTTGGGCGGTTTGTGGACAGGAAAGATTTAGAGGGGTATTGGGCCAAATGGGGGCAGGTGTGGCTAGTGTAGACGTGGCATTTTGGTTGGCACGGGCAAGTTGGGCCGAAGGTAGACACAAAATGCTGGGGTCACTATCAGAACAATACCTAAAACTTACAACAAACCCAAGAACTTTCCTTGATTATAGTATAATAAATGGGAAAAAGTGAATATTAAAATTTTGGAAAAGCCTAGCAACCCCCACAATCAAAATGTGGATTATGGAGATGTTAGAGACCTTACATTTGGAAAAAATTAGATTTGTCTTAATTGACAAACCAGAATTATTTACCATAATATGGTCTCCATTTATAGATTATTTGAAGGGGTAGATTGGGCCGGCACGAAGGCCTGACTGAAACTTGAATCCAGGACTAGATGAATAGTAATGTTTTCTGACCTACGGACCTATCTCCTAACTTGTATTACCGACAGCTTATTCTATCTTTCTAATTTTCTTTTTTTCTCTTGATTTTTTCCATCTATAAATAAATATAAATAAACAATTAGAGGCAATGTTAATATGTAACTGATAAGTGCGGACCCTGGATACTTTGGTAGCTGTGTTTCTGGAATCCTGGAGACTGATAATATGTAATCGTTTAAACAAAGTTTGTATTGGTTTGGATTATGATAATGCATATGCTTCTAATAAAAAATTAAAATAAAAAAAAATAAAAATGCTGGAGTAACTCCGCGGGTCAGGCAGCATCTCTGGAGAAAAGGAGTAGGCGACATATCAGTTTGGAACCCTTCTTTTACTTGCCTATTTTTATGCCGTGTGGCTCTATGGCAAGTGAAGTTAGTGAGACTGAAAGTCCGAGGATCTATTTTCCAGAGTTTTGAACGAGTTGACAATGGAGGCAGTCGATGTGATGGGCCACACCATTCAGCTTCCTATAGCTTCCAGGAGGGTTACTCTGAATATGAAGATGGCAAATGTGGGCCCACTGTTTACAAAATGAAGGAGAGGGGATTCAAGGAACTACCAACGTGTTCAACTAACTTGAGGAAGACAGGGAAAATGGTGGCGTCTATAACAAAAGGAGTCATAATAAAATACATACAAAAGAATATTAACAGGGCATTGACTATAAACACATACGTCGCAACTTTTTAAAACTTTGGTTAGTCCACATTTGGAGAATTGAGTGCAGTTCTGGTAGCTGTAACACAGGAAAGATGTGGAGGCTTTGGAGAGGGTGCAGCAGAGCTTCACCAGGATGTTGGCTGGATTACAGGGTATTAGCTGTAAGAAGAGGTAGACACAAAATGCTGGAGTAACTCAGCGGAACAGGCAGCATCTCTGGAGAGAAGATCCATCTCTGGATAAACTTGGATTGGCTTCTCTGGAGCATTGGGGCCTGAGGGGTGACCTGATGGATGTATATAACATTACAAAAGGCATAGATAGGGTGGAGAGAATCTTTATCCTGGCTGGGAATGTCAAAAGTGTGAGGACGTAGAATTAAGGTGAAGAGGAAAAGTTTAAAGGAGATGTGTAGGGCATGTTTGTATCCAGGGAGTGACACTACTAAGTGTGATGAAGGGAGAAAATGACATAGCAACATAAAGTCAAGTGCAAGACCAAGCAGGGGACAGAGTGATATGGACCATGTACAGGCAGGTGGGATTAGATTAAGTTGCATCGGTATAGATATCAGGGGCCAATGTTTAAGAGGGAACTGCAGATGCTGGAGAATCGAAGGTTACACAAAAAAGCTGGAGAAACTCAGCGGGTGCAGGGGAAGAAGGGTTTCGGCCCGAAACATTGCCTATTACCTTCGCTCCATAGATGCTGCTGCACCCGCTGAGTTTCTCCAGCTTTTTTGTGTAACCTCAGGGGCCAATGTGCCTGGTCCTGTGCTGTACTGTTTTATATTTTATTTCCCATGTTCAGTTTATTATTGTCATGTGCAAAGACACAGAATGAAAAGCTTGTTCCATGTGCTATCCAGTCTATCTGTATCATTAAAAGTCTCATCGACCACTTCCTGTCTGCGCTGTATATTGATTTTAGAAGAAAAAAAATGCTGCCATATATCGCTATGATTTTTGGCCATCTTATTCACAGTCCATCGATGAAAAATAAAAAAGTTATGAATGTTTAAAAAACTTGAGATCCTCTCGCCTGTCAATCACCATGATTAAGGTAACGCCCCTTCCCGGGGGGGGCAGGACTATAAAACCTCGGATGCCTGGACGTGACTCAGTCACTCTGCAAGATCGCGAGGGAGAGGCCACGACTCTCATTCTAAGCTGTGAATCAACTGAACTGTGAGTCTGCAATGTACTTGCAATAAATGATTTATTAGCCCTTAATGACAATGCCATGAGTTGTTTGGCCTGCTGCCCTGCCTGTGCTTGAAACTGCAATGCTTTATTAGGTCCGACTGTGTTTGGAAGGAATAAATGCTTTATTAGGTCCGACTGTGTTTGGTTCAAAAGTCCCGCTCATTTTGTGACTTCCGCTTAGTGGACAGGTCGCGCTGATTGCGTAATTTCCGGTGAGTGCAGAGGTCACGCTGATTGCATAATTTCCGGTAAGTGCAGAGGTCACGCTGATTGCCCCCCGCCCCTTCCCCCCACTGGCCAGCAATATTGGAATTGGTGGAGAGGTGGAATATTGTGTAGGGGGACCAGTCCTCCCGTGTGAAGCTGGGACCCAACGGGTCCCACAGTCTAGTTCATACTATACATGAGTACAAGAGGTCCTCTTCTGGAACAGCATGCAGAGAGTCGAAAGGTTCTGGCATCTTACAACTTCCAAATCTCTGAAAAGTCCAATCTAGGTCCAAGGAGATATGGAATTTTGTATCGTGCAGGAAGGAACTGCAGATGCTGGTTTACACCGAAGGTAGACACAAAATGCTGGAGTAACTCAGCAAGTCAGGCAGCATTTCTGGAGAAAAGGAAAAGGTGACGTTTTGGGTCGAGACCCTTCCTCAGACAATTTCTTATTGTCTCACTTTATGGTCCGGTGTCCTGTAAGGCTGCTGTGAGGCCTCCCTGTGACCGTGTGCACCAATACAGAGACCCGCGGCCACTGCAAACATGCCATCCATCTCCTCCGGCAGCTGCCGCTGTGCTTCGGTGCATCAAAGAAGCCACGCCCTTATCCGATCCGATCACGGAACGTTAGCGGCTTTCTGAGGGAGCCGGAGATTAGTTTGTGAACTACTCATGGCTCCTTCACCTTCTGCCATCTACATCTTAGACTTTAGACTTTAAAGATACAGTGCAGAATCAGGCCCTTCGGCCCACCGAGTCCGTGCCGACCAGTGATCACCCATTCACACCAGTTCTGTTATCCCACTTTTTGCATAGCACTATCCTACACACTAGGGACAATTTACAGAAGCTAATTAACCTACAAACCTGGTGAAAACCCAAATGGTCACAGGGAGAGCATACAGACTTCATACAGACAGCGCCCATAGTCAGGATCGAACCCGGATCTCTGGCGCTGTAAGGCAGCAACTCTACCGACACCATGCCACACTACTTTCTGGAAGGGAAATCATGTTTGCCTTATCTATTGGAGATATTTGAAGATGTGACTAATAGAGTAGACAAGAGGGAAATAGTGATGTATTTAAGTTAAACGTCCATGAGTTCATAGATCATAGGAGCAGCATTAGGCCATTCAGCCCATCAAGTCTACTCCACCATTCAATCATGGCTGATCTATCCATCTCAACCCCATTCTCCTGCCTTCTCCCTGTACCCTTAACACCCTTCAAGAATCAAAGAACATAGAACATAGCAAATACGTGCAAGGGTAGGCCCTTCAGCCCTTTGAGCCAGCACTGCCATTCAATATGATCATGGCTGATCATCCGGAATCAACACCCTGTTCCTGCTTTCTCCCCATATCCCTTAAGAACATGTCAATCTCCGCTTTAAAAATACCTCAAGTTTGGCCTCAAGTGGTATGTGGGAGGAAACCGGAGCACCCGGAGAAAACCCACGCGGTCACGGGGAGAATGTACAAACTCCATCCAGACAGCCCCCGTGGTCAGGATTGAACCCGGGTCTCCGCCGCTGTGAGGCAGCAACTCTACCGCAACCACCTCAACAAAGAATCTATATATTTAAAAATCTGCCAAAATACCAGACCTTCATGCGAGTCCAGACCCCAGTAATGTTGAATCCTAGTTGCCCTTTGATGTGGCATTTGAATGGGTTGTAAATCCTGACGTTGCCAGCAAGTTCATCATCGCTTGAACAGTCAACACCTTAAGGGCCTGTCCCACGGGCATACGACCGCATGCGGCAAGCGCGACCTAACGCGGTCGCTTGAGCCGTACGGCCTCGCGGGGCCGGTCCCACTTCGATCGCCGGAGCCGTATGGAGTTGTGCGGAGCTGGCCGGGACATCGTGCGGGGCTCTGAAAAACTGACCGTGTATAAAAATTCCGCGCGGCAACGGCCTGCCGGCCCGCAGCCGCCTCGACGCCGTACGCACCTCCTCGATGGGCGTGCGCAGCGTCTTGACGCCGTACGCAGCGCCTTGACGCCGTACGTCACGCGCGAACTTCACGTCACTCACTCGACCTCCGCGCGGCCCCCGCTTCCGGTTTGGTCGCGCTTGCCGCATGCAGTCGCATGCTCGTGGGACAGGCCCTGTACGGTGATCACTCGACCTCCGCACGGCCCCCGCTTCCGGTTTGGTCGCGCTTGCCGCATGGAGGCGCATGCTCGTGGGACAGGCCCTTTATGACGTTTATTTCCCAACCTGAACCATTTCCAATAAGCAGGTTAGAGTGAAATCAAGATATATGTTCTCCGTGTTTAGATGATAGAAGATTACCCCACAGAAATGGACCCTTCAGCCAACATGTAACATGTCCATGCTGTACATGATGCCAAGTGAAACTTATCTCCTCTGAAGCCTCCATATTCCTCTTTCCCCTGCAGATCCACGTGCCAACCCAAAAGCCTCTTAAATGCCACTTACTCCACCACTACCACCACCCCTGGCAACATGTTCCAGGCACCCGTCACCCTCTGTGTAATGAAACATCCTCCACACATCTCCATTAAACTACGCCCTCTCACCTTAAAACTACGCCCTCTAGTCTTTGACATTTCCAATCTGGAAATAGGTTTCTGTCTACCCTAAAAGTGCCACTTATAATTGTATGTATTTCTATCAGATTTCCCTTCAGCCTCTGATACTCCAAAGAAAGCAATCCAAGTTGGCCCAACTTCTCCTGATAGCTAATACCCACCCAATCCGGGCTGCATTCCCGAATCTGAGGAAGGGTCTCGACCCAAAACGTCACCTATCCACATTCTCCAGAGATGCTGCCTGAGCTGCTGAATTACTCCGGCACTTTATGTCCATTATTAGCATTCTGGTAAACCTCCGTTGCTCCCTTTCCAAATTCTCCGCATCCTTCCTGTAATGGGGCGACCAGAACTGCACCCAATACCCGAAATGTGGCCCACCCAAAGCTGCAACATGACTTTAGTTTTGTTTAGTTTAGAGATAGGAAACAGGTTCTTCGGCCCATCAAGTCCATGTCGACCAGCGATCCCCGTACACTAGCACAAGCCCACACACTTGGGACAATTACAATTTTTACCGAAGCCAATTAACCTACAAACCTGTACGTCTTTGGGGTATGGGAAGAAACTAGAGCACCTGGAGAAAACCTACATGGTGACTGAGAGAACGTACAAACACCACCTAGAGTCAGTATCGAACACGGGTGTCTGGCGCCGTAAAGCAGCAACTCTACCTTCCTAACTCTGATACTCTACGCCCCGACCGATGAAGGCTTTGTGGAAAGCATTGGATGAAAACAACACGCAGTGGGTTGGGCCTGAGCTGCAGGGATGCTTGACCTGGAATCAGTTTAGAATGTCGTGTTTATGTGGGAGAGGGGGGTTGGGGCTGAAACTGACGGATGGAAAAATCCACTCTCAAATGTAAACATGAAGTACGCTGTGCTCAGAACAGTGCGACAGCAGCCAAGCCCCAATGTGCTATTAATTCCGAGATGTTTAAACCTGTTGTTAGATTAGTTGCTAAATTACAACAGCATGCTCCTGGTCTACGTGCACCGTCACGAGGGCAGGCAGCACGTTTAAATAAACACAGGAGGAGATAGGTTTGCTCTGCCTGCTATTTTTAGTGCCCCGGTTAAGTCATGCATGTTAACGTCCTGTCTGAACAATTTGAATGCAGTCACTAACCTTTTGGGGTTAATGGCTGTTTTAGAACGAGACGGGGATTGTGTATAAAAACATTACCCAGGGCACTCCATACAGTGCAGGGAAGGAATTCAATGCCAGTGTGTTCATGGGATGGTCGGTGTACATAGAACAGTCTCACTCACTCTGGCAGCTTTGCTGAGAGGACTGCCTTGGCATAGGCACAAGAGAGATTCCTTTGCCTGCATCATATATTCTTTGCACGCAGTTGCTAAAAGACCACAGAAGTACTGGCCCCGTCTTATAAAAACCAAAACAACTTGCACTTAAGTAGCTCAGATATCACAAAGGGATTTTTAGGCATTGAATGGAATTTCGTAAGTTTATAAATATGCTCTTCTAAGCTTCCCCCCAGTCTAGTTCAGTCAATAAAACACTGATTCAAGCACTAGAACAACTAAACTTTATTTTTAGATTGAACAGCAAATTCCCCTTTACGTTACCTAACCACCGCGGGTTCGATCCTTGTATCTGCCTGGTCAAGCCCTTCAGCCTCGTGCAAGCAGAGACACTCCAAAAGGTCACGCAGTCCCAAGCGCTCTTCCAGAAGATCGACACAGGACCTCGTGGTGGCTGCCTTTTATAGGTCCCGGAACCCTGAGGGGCCGAACTACAGAGGGGTGGTCTCTGAACAATCCAATCAAGCATATCAATTACAACAATACATTATTGACAGTTACCCCGACCAATAACAGAATCCCTCCATACATTTCAGGAGAAGCTTCTAGAGGAAGCTAACTTAACTTGAATAATGCAACATTTACCCTGGAATTCAAAACAACCCTGCCAGGGCTTAACACTTTGGCCAATCAACAAACAGCAGGGTAACTGTCTGGCAACAGTATTTACAATATATACAATGCTTTTCCAGTAATCCAATCATCTTCATGCATTTTACCCTTCTGTGGAGGTCTGCAAAAATCTCATTCATTCTGTCAATTGAAGAGATACTCATACATTTCTGATCTGCAACATTGATCTAGGCCCTAGGCTTACTGGCACCATCAACAGCTTGTCTTGTATCTGCAAAAACACAGACTTGACCAAAAATGGCCTAACAATATATGAAGCCTTTACTAAATTTTGCAGCTATTACTGTTCTGTTTTAGCCAGAATTTATAGTCATAGTGTCAGTGCACAAACAACAGTAAGCCCAATGGTTCATCCGACTCTCAGTCTGAAGAAGGGTCCCGACCCGAAATGTCACCTCTTCCTTTTCTCCAGAGATGCTGCCAGACCTGCTGAGTTACTACAGCATTTTGTGTCTCTCTTCAGTGTAAACCAGCATTTGCAGTTCTTTCCTGCACCAGCCCAATGTTCAATGGTTCTTTATTGTCACACACAGTTACATTCTTCTTTTGTTCAGTAAATATATGGGGTATCTCAGCTGGCATGGACAAGTTCAGTAAATTATTGACATAACTCAGCACAGTCCCTGATTAGTACAAAGTGTATAGAGATAGTCCACTGAGACCGCATGCAAGAATCGCCAGATTTTGGCGCTATTTCCAACGTCAAGTCCGGTCCGCCTGCTCGCTCTCCTGGAGCGGTGCCCGATCCAGGCCAGCCCCAGGCTGCTGCAGGGCCTCCAACCAGCGACTCCATCCGGATCGTCCAGCAACCGTCGTCCCTGTCCTTGCCCGGCCACCTTCAGACTTTGAACCCTGGGGGCCCCTCCCGCAGCTGACCTTCAGGGTGCGGGAGGCTAGTCCCTGGTTCTCTCTCTTAACGGCCTGTCCCACCAGCATGCGACTCCATGCAGCAAACATGACCTAACGTGGTCGCTTGAGCCGCATGGCCTCGCGGGGCCGTTCGATCGCCGGAGACGTATGGAGTTGTGCGGAGCTGGTCCCGACATCGCGCGGGGCTCCGAAAAACTGACCGTTCAAATATTGTGTGCACCACCTCGACGGGCATATGCAGCATCCCGACGCCATACGCACAACCTCGACGGGCGTACGCAGCGTCTTGACGCCGTACGTCACGCGCGAACTTCCCGCGGACTTCGCTCGAACTTCACGTCACCCACTCGACCTCCGCGCGGCCCCCGCTTCCGGTTGGGTCGCGCTTGCCGCATGCTGGTCGCATGCTCGTGGGACCGGCCCTGTACTGTCCCTTGCGCTTGCTCGTGGGACCGGGCTCGGCGGCTCCCTCTAGAGGCTGCGCCCCACCGGGTCCTTCCTTCTGGCCACACCGCCGTGCTCCACCAAAGGGTGTGGATCCTGCTATGAGTTCCTCACCAACTGATGGCCACGGGACGTCCTCAGGGCAGGGTCGTGATGGAGTGCTCTCCACGTGCCTGGATCGGCCCAACAACACATCGGCACCCAGTGCACCACGGCCCTCTTGACTAGACATCCATTGATCAAACGTTCACTTGCTCACCACCGTACACACTGCCGGCTGATCAAATGTCTACAAAGTGGATTGCAGTTCTTCCCAAGGCTGCTGACCCCTGACACTCAGTGAGAAGGACAAGGGCAGGAAAGGAAAGCCTTAGTGGGATATGGACCAAATGCGAGCAAATGCAGCTAACATAAATGGGGCATCTCGGCTGGCATGGACGAGTTGGGCCGAAGGGTCTGTTTCCGTGCTGTATGACTCCATGACAGCGGGTGTGCAGGGGAACAACATCCCTTTCAGAGAGATGTAGAAATAAGGAACTGCAGATGTTGGTTATCAAAAGAACACACTGAGTATTGGAGAGACTCAGCAGGCCAGGCAACCTCACAGGAGAACATGGATTGGCAACATTTTGGGTCGGAACCCTTCTCCTGAGATCCTGCACTCCAAGCAATAAAATCCCAATCTGCTCAACCCTATAGCTCAGCCCCCCGAGTCCTGGCAACATCCTTGTCAATATCTGCACCCTTTCCAGTTTAACATCTTTCATAATGGGGCGACCAAAACTGTCTTGTACAACTGTAACATGACCTCACAATTTCTATAACCATGTGAAATGAACTCACAACTTCCATTCTCAGTGATGTTCTCCTGCATTTGCTGCCCTTGATCTTCTAACTACTAGATGTCATGGGATTGGAAGTAACTGGTTAAGGAGTCTTGGTGAGTTGCTGCAGAGTATCCTGTAGATGGTGCATACGACAATGTCCGTGGTGGAGTGAATGAGTGGCTGTGGATGGGATTACCCATCAAGTGGGCTGCTCTTGGCTGTATGGTGTTGATCTATTTGAGCATTGCTTTAGATGCACTCATTCGGCAAGTGGAGAGTGCTCCATCACCCTCCTGACTCGATCCCTGTAGAGGAACGGGCAGGCTTTGGGAGTTAAGGGGTTGTCCCACTTTCATGACCTCTGCCGAGTTTGCCCTTGACTCATACTCGCAGCATGGTCGTCACAAGGTCGTAGGTAGGTCGTGATGCTGGTCGTAGGTACTCGTGGCATCAAGTAGGTCAGGGTGTTTATTCAACATGATGAAAAATGTCCACGAGTAAAAAAGGTCGTGAATTAGGTCGTGAAAGTGGGACAGGCCCTTTACTCAGCTCAGGATTCCTAACCTCTGACCTGCCCTTATAGCCACGTTGTGTACATGGCACCTCAGTTCAGTTTGTGGTTGACCATAGTTGCAAGTGGTGTGTGGTTGATGCTTTGTTGTGAGTTAAAGGGAACTGTCCCCAGCTTGCTGTGGCCCCTGGAGTCCAGCAAAGGGTTTTGGCTGCAACTAAATCCACTTTAACAACAACTGAATCCCTCACAGAGAATCAGTCTGCTTTAGTAATCCACCCTCCACCTCCATAACTCAGAATCAAAGGACGTACCTTTAGAATGGAGGAGAGGAGGAATTTCTTTAGTCAGAGGATGGTGAATCTGTGGAATTCATGGCCACAGACAGCTGTGGAGGCCAAGTCAATGGGTATTTTTAAAGCAGAGATTGACAGGTTCTTGATTAGTGAGGATGTCACAAGTTATGGGGAGAAGGCAGGAGAATGGGGTTCTTCTTCTGTTGTATGTCTTTTAGACCTCCAGCTCTGTTGAGGCGAGCCAGGCCAACGTGTCATCGTCCAGGTCAAACAGACCTCGTTCACCATTCGGTGGCCGGTGTTTGGGGAACTGGTGACTATGTGCTCCACTGTCTGTGTTGGGTCCCCACACTCGCAGGAGTTGCTGTCCACGAGGCCCCACCTCTTCATCGCTACTCCATAGCGTCCGGTGCCTGTCCTTGGCAGTGGCACAGAATGGGGTTGAGAGGGAAAGATCAGCCATGATTGAATGGAGGAGTAGACTTGATGGGCCGAATGGCCTAATTTTCCTCCAGGTCCCATATCGTTGGATTTTACAGCTTTGGTCAGTTTCTGTTACCCTGCCACACACCTCGCACCACTGCTCTCACCCCAACCATGGACTGTTTACCCTCCTACCATCCGGGAGGCGCTACAGGTCTCTCCGTTGCCGAACCAGCAGGTCGAGGAACAGCTTCTTTCCGGCGGCTGTCACTCTACTAAACAACGTACCTCGGTGACTGCCAATCACCCCCCCGGACACTTATTATTTATTTTTTATTCAAATCGTTTGCTATGTCGCTCTTCAAGGGAGATGCTAAATGCATTTCGTTGTCTCTGTACTGTACACTGACAATGACAATTAAAATTGAATCTGAATCTGAATCTGACTTGCGCCCCACCCAAGGTTTCCGTGCGGTTCCCGGAGATTTTTGTCAGTCTCCCTACCTGCTTCCACTACCTGCAACCGCCGGCAACCACCTGCAGCCTCCGGGAACCGCACGGAAACCTTGGGTGGGGTGCAAAGTCTCCAGAGGTTTCCGTTCAGGTTTCCTCAGTGGGACAGGGGCATAACCCACTTACACAAACACTGAAGACTTTCTGGCCTTTCCTATTTAATTGAATAGTTTCAGCGCCATTGGGCTGTTGCTGGAAGTCTGAAATTGTAAAAAGTGAATGGCAGAGGAAGGAACGTGATGCTTTCCACATTCACAAAACATCTTAAGATGATTCATAATTCATTGATTGCTTTTGTGAAGCAGCACTCTCGCAGAGCTCTGCTCCCGTGTCAGCCTGAGATTATCACAGGGTAACCCCTTGAACTTCAACAGAAGTCCTGAAGGATTTCCTGGCCTACATACAGGAATGGAGCTCAAATCCATGGTGAGATTTTCACACTTAATGCTTGTTGTTGAACCAAGCATAGTCTTCACTGTAAACACACAAAGTGCCAGAGTAACTCAACGGGTCAGGCAGCATCCATGAAGGGAATGGATAGGAGATGTTTTGGGTCGTGACCCTACCTCAGAATGGCTTTGGTGGCTTTGAAGGCCTTTGTGAACGCTGGTCACCGTGGGGGCTGTGAGTGCTTCGTGGATACGGCTGACTGATAATGTTGTAATTTGATGTTTGCAAACTGGATGAATAGCAGTTTTGATTCACGTATTACTTTGTAAACTGCGAATTTGCGCTAAAAATCTTGTTAAGGAAAAAAAACTTCAGACTGAAGATGGGTCTAGACCCAAAACCTCGCCTTGGGACAGCCCGGTGGCGCAGAGGTGGAGTTGCGTCAAAGACCCAGGTTCGATCCTGACTACAGGTGCTGTTTGTACAAAGTTTTCCCCGGGTGCTCTGGTTTCATCCCATATTCCAAAGACATTAAGTTTTGTAAGGTAATTGGCTTCGGTACATTGTAAATTGTAAATTGTCCTTAGTGTTAATGTACGGGGAGATCACTGGTTGGCGCGGACTTGGTGGGCCGAAGGGCCTGTTTCCCCGCTGTATCTCTAAAGTCTAAAGATGCTGCCTGATTCACTGAGTTCCTCCAGCACTCGTGTCTTCACACTCCTCTGTGTCTGAAGTGAAAGTCAAGGTCTTCCATTATAGTGGTCACACCAGGTGGCTATCCTGTAATATCTCGATTCAGATGTCCCAACTAGAGCAACACGGTGGCGCAACGGTGGAGTTGCTGCTTTACAGCGCCATCCACACTAGCCCCAACTTCCTGCATTTGGCCCATATCCCTCTAAACCTGTCCTATCCATGTACCTGTCTAAATGTCTCTTAAATGTTGCGATGGTCCCTGCCTCAACTACCTCCTCCGGAAGTAGTATGATTGTTCCATACACCCACCACCCTCTGTGTAAAAAAGTTGCCCCTCAGATTTCTATTAAATCATTCCTCCCTCACCTTAAACCTATGTTCTCTGGTTCTCGATCCCCCTACCCTGGGCAAAAGATACTGTGCATTTACCTGATCTATTCCTCTCATGATTTTATTCACAAACGTATGTATGCTCTTTTAAGCTTTAAACCAGTGATTCCCAACTTGTGGCCATGGCAAATTTCAGGGGGGGCCACAGAAATTATTTCGGATTTAGGGGGCCACAGGTTCAATGAAGGGGGCCACAGAGCTACCACCCTGCTGCCTCCTAAATTTCAGTTCTAATAAATTTAAATCTATCTAGTTGAAATATTTTTGATGTTTGTGGAATAGAATAAAAGAGAATATATGTGCAATTATTAGGCACTGATATTTTTATGGAAGGTATTATAATATTGAAGTACTTTTTTTCCGCTAACAATGTCAGGGGGGAGGGCCACAGAAAAATTAAAAGATCCCAAGGGGGCCATGAGCTAAAAAAGGTTGGGAACCACTGCTTTAAAGGACTTGAAAATCAGGTATTGAAAAATGCCAATAAATGTAAGTTTACTTAAAGGATAGGAAAGTTTTGGAGGGATATGGGCCAAACGCAGGCAGGTGGGACTAGTGTAGATGGGGCATCTTGGTCGGCATGGCAACTGAGGCCGAGGGTCGAGGGTCGTGTTTCCGTGCTGTGTCACTCTATGCCTCTGCGACTCTGTCTACTTCGGTGCCACTGTAAGGCCTTGGAGTCAATAATCAGTTGCCACTTTTATTACCTTGCAATTTACTTCAAAGTACTTCATTGGCAGTGAAGCAAAGAGTCTCAGGAGAAAGGGTGAGCCAATTAAGACTGAGATGAGGAGAAGTTTATTCACACAGAGGGCTGTAAATCTTAACCAGGGAGGAATGTGGATAGTTATTGTGATAAAGGTATTGAATACTAATAGCATCAGGGGATATGGAAAACAGGCAATAAAGAGGATTTGAGGCAAACCATCACTCATGATGTTTTTGAACGACAGAACAAGCCAGAGGGGTCAAATGGCCGACTCCTGCTCCTATTTCTTACGTTCCTATGCTTTAAAGGCCAGCTTCAGGAATTGAAAAATGGCAATTGTTCCTTTAGCGTCCACAAGGATGCTAATCTGACCTTCAATTAGAAAACAGAAAAAATATAATAAACAATATTATATGCCAACAATATGTAGAACAATATGGTCCTAATGTGGGCAAATGGGATAGTGTGGGTGGGCATTGACGATGTGGGCTGAAGGGCCTGCTTCTGTGCTGGACCATTCTCAAGTCTCAAATCTCAATATAGCAGCTCGTATAGATACACAGTGTGGAAACAGGCCCTTCAGCCCACTGAGTCCATGCTGGCCATTGATCACCCGTTCACACTAGCTCCATGTTATCCCATTTTCTCATCCAGTCCCTGGGCACGAGGGGCGATTTCTAGAAGCCCATTATCCCACAAGCCCACATATCTTGGGATGTGGGAGGAAACCAGAGCTCCCGGAGGATACCCATGCAGTTGCATGGAGAACGTGCCAACTCCACACAGACAGCACCCATGGTCAGAATCAATCCCAGGTCTCTGGTCTTGTGAGGCAGCGGCTCTACCAGCTGTGCATGTCAAGTCAAGTCAAGTCAAATCAACATTATGATCACATGCACAGTGGTGCGGCTGGTGGAGCAGCTGCCTCACAGCACCAGAGACCATGGTTCCATCCTGACCTCAGGTGCTATCTGTGTGGAGTTTGCACGCTCTCCCTGTGACCGCTTGGGCTTACTAATTTGCTGCAGCATCATTAGAGATAAATGTACGTAAATGACACATAAACTCAACAAAACAGTGAACAGGGAAACACATGAGTGTAAAAACACATCATCGTTGGCGGTCACTCGAAACGAGTACGACTGTCCTCCCATGGAGGACGTCTGTGCGTGACTTTGTTTAACGTGGGGAGACTGGTGCACAGACAGCTACCCCACGGTCCTTGACAGATCTGGGTGAGAAATCCAGTGGCATGGAATCCAAGACGACCGGAGACCCTTTTCTGCTGCAGCCTTCATCCGACTTCCCAGCCGTTGTGATGCTCCACTAAAGTCAACCTTCATCCTCCGCCTGTTTCACCGTTGTGGTCTTGGAACACATAATTAGTAAACAAGTCCATTTGTCATACCTTGTGGGCTGAAGGGCTTGGTTCATAGTATTCCATTGCTGGGGTGCCTACTGTTATCAGGCAACTGAACTATTCTATCAACAGCTAGAGAGTGGTCCTGAGCTACTATCTACTTCATTAGAGACCCTTGAGCTAACTTTAATCATACTTTACTGGACTTTATTGTGTGTTAAATGTTATTCCCTTCGTCATGTATCTGTACCTATGGCTGTACACTGTGGATGGCTCAACTGTAATCTTGTAATGTCTTTCTGCTGACAGGATAGCACGCAACGAAAGCTTTTCACTGTACCTCGGTACAGGTGACAATAAACTAAACCAACCTAAACTTGGAAGGTACACAAAAAAGCTGGAGAGACTCAGCGGGTGCAGCAGCATCTATGGAGCGAAGGAAATAGGCAACGTTTCGAGCCGAAACCCTTCTTCAGACTCAACTTAGGTTGTGCAGGTCGGTTCAGTGACCTGATCGTTGTGGGAAAGTAGCTGTCCAAGATCCTGGTAGTGTGGGACCTCGTGTGTCCGGACCACCTGCCTGACAGGAGCAGTGAGAAGAGGGAATGGCCTGGATTTGGGGACCCTTGATGATCGATGACGTCTTCTTGAGGCAGCGCCCCATGCAGACGCCTTTGATGGTGGCGAGGGCTTTGCATATGATGGACCGGGCAGAGTTCAGCACTCTCTGAAACCTCGTGTGTTCCTGCGTCAAGTGTGGATACTTTCTACGGCACACCTGTGGACTTTTGTTCCAGTATTCGGTGACATGCCAAATTGCTTTAAACCTCTATGAAAGGAGAGGTATTGGCGTGCTTTCTTCGTGTTTAATTCCAGATAAATAGTTTATAATTTACACAAGGTTGGTCTCAGTAATGGTGACCACAAAATTATTGAAATCACTATTTGGTTCACAACTGCCGTTCAGGAGAGGAAATTTGCCGTCCGTGACTAGTCTGATCTATATGCGGGTTTTAGTCTAGTTGGATCCAGGAGTGCAGGGACATAGTTCCTTGAAAGTAGCATCGTAGGTAGATAGGGTGGTCCAAAACACTTTTGGCACGTTGGCCTACATCAGTCCGAGCAGTGAGTATCGAAGTTGGGAGGCCAGGTTGCAGTTATATATAGAAACATAGAAACATAGAAAATAGGTGCAGGAGTAGGCCATTCGGCCCTTCGAGCCTGCACCGCCATTCAATATGATCATGGCTAATCATCCAACTCAGTATCCTGTAACTGCCTTCTCTCCGTAGCCCCTGATCCCTTTAGCCACAAGGGTCACATCTAACTTAAATATAGCCAATGAACTGGCCTCAACTACCTTCTGTTTCAGAGAATTCCACAGATTCACCACTCTCTGTGTGAATTTTTTTTTTCTCATCTCGGTTCTAAAAGATTTCCCCCTTATCCTTGAACTGTGACCCCTTGTTCTGGACTTCCCCAACATCGGGAACAATCTTCCTGCATCTAACCTGTCCAACCCCTTAAGGATTTTGTACGTTTCTATAAGATCCCCCCTCAATCTTCTAAATTCTAGCGAGTACAAGCCGAGTCTATCCAGTCTTTCTTCATCTGAAAGTCCTGACATCCCAGGAATCAGTCTGGTGAACCTTCTCTGTACTCCCTCTATGGTAAGAATGTCTTTCCTCAGATTAGGAGACCAAAACTGTATGCAATACTCCAGGTGTGGTCTCACCAAGACCCTGTACAAATGCAGTAGAACCTCCCTGCTCCTATACTCAAATCCTTTTGCTATGAATGCTAACATACCATTCGCTTTCTTCACTGCCTGCTGCACCTGCATGCCTACTTTCAATGACTGGTGTACCATGACACTCAGGTCTCGTTGCATCTCCCCTTTTCCTAATATGATGTTGTTGAGGCCACATTTAGAGTATTGTGTTCAGTTTTTTGCATCATGTTCTAGGAAAGATGTTGGCAAGCTGGAAAGGGTGCAGAGATTTATGAGAATGCTGCCAGGATTCGAGGGCCTGTGATATAGGGAGAGTTTGAGCTGTGTCGTTTAAGGGGCTTTTAGATAAACATATGGAAGTGAGGGCAGAGACGTGGTCCATTTGACCCATTCGGTCTCCATTAGCTCCCAGTGGAATATTTCTGTTAATTCCCTTCCTCAACTGACCTGCAACTTCATTCTCTCTTGATCCTATCACTCACTTCATGGGCTCCCCTTGTTCAGGGTAGAACAGTGAGGCAGCGGTAGAGTTGCTGCCTTACAGCGCCAGAGACCCGGGTTCAATCCTGACTACGGGCGATGTCTGTACGGACTTGGTACATTCTCCCTGTGACCACGCAGCCTTTCTCCGGGTGCTCCAGTTTCCTCCCACACTCTTAAGATGTTCAGGTTTGTAGGTTACCTGGCTTCAGTAAAATTGTAAATGATCCCTCGTGTTTAGGATAATGCTAGTGTCTGGGTGGTTGGTGGTCGGCGTGGTCTCGGTCGGCCAAAGGGCCTGTTTCTGCATGTATCTCTGTACCTCTAAACTCAACTAAACTACCTATCCAATTCCCCTTACAAGGCCCTGGTTTCCATCTCCATGATCGCACCAGACGATATGTCCCAGGTCATAACCAGCCTTGACTCGTGTCTCCTTCCTGTCTTATCTGCTGAATATGTTTCTCTTTATTCTCTAATTTTTCTCTCTGCTGCATCCGTTATACTTCTGTATGGCTTCATTGTCTTGATGTCTAGCACTATATCGTTTAATTGGATATCATTCAATCAAAGGTTTTTCACAGTACCATGGTATAGGTGATAATCATAAACCGATATCAATACCACAACATTTCCACCCTTCAAATTTGATCACTGCCAGGATCAGTTATGCTTACACTATATGTTTACTTACCTAAACAAGTCTATGGGTTGGAAGGATGAGGGGGATCTCATTGAAGTAATAGGAGCAAAAATGTCCTTCTGCAGTTGTATAGGGCCCTAGTGAGACCACACCTGGAGGATTGTGTGCAGTTTTGGTCTCCTAATTTGAGGAAGGACATTCTTGCTATTGAGGGAGTGCAGCGTAGGTTTACAAGGTTAATTCCCGGGATGGCGGGACTGTCCTATGCTGAGAGAATGGAGCGGCTGGGCTTGTACACTCTGGAGTTTAGAAGGATGAGAGGGTATCTTATTGAAACATATAAGATTATTAAGGGTTTGGACACGCTAGAGGCAGGAAACATGTTCCCGATGTTGGGGGAGTCCAGAACCAGGGGCCACAGTTTAAGAATAAGGGGTAAGCCATTTAGAACAGAGATGAGGAAACACTTTTTCATACGGAGAGTTGTGAGTCTGTGGAATTCTCTGCCTCAGAGGGCGGTGGAGGCCAGTTCTCTGGATACTTTCAATAGAGAGCTAGATGTGGCTCTTAAAGATAGTGGCGTCAGGCGGTGCTGGCTCGAAGGATCGAATGGCCTACTCCTGCTCCTATTGTCTATTGTCTATTGAAAGCTACTGAATAATGAAAGGCCTGGTTAGAGTGGATGTGAAGAGGATGTTTCCAGTAGTGGGAGAGTCTAAGACCAGAGGGCACAGCCTCAGAATAAAAGGACATACCATTAGAATGGATATGAGGAACAATGTATTTAGACACAGGGTAGTGAATCTGTGGAATTAATTGCCATAGACCGTCAAGCCAATGGGTAGTTTTAAAGTGGAGGTCGATAAATTCTCGATTAGTACGGGCATCAATGGTTTGCGGGGAGAAGGGAGGAGAATGGGGTTGGGGGGGAAAAGTAAATCAGCCGTGATCAAATGGCGGAACAGATTCGCTGGGCCGAATGGCCTAACTCTGCTCCCATGTCTTATGATATTGTGGTCTTGTACACTCTATCAAATTTCTTTGCTCGAAGGAGTTTGTCGGTGTGAGTTTACAGGTGATAATATTTAAAAGGCTTATCTTGTCTCCTGTGTTGCTTGCATCGGTGCCCGGATTATTAACCTTTGGTCCCTGGAGTGTTTGGGGGCAGCCAAGGATTGTCCGAGCAGCAGGATCACGGTGCCTGCCTTTATCACCTTGTTACTTGTCCCTTGCAGCTCGTGTTAAATCAAATGGCAAGTCATCTCTCGATTTACTGTCAAGCTTGCAGGCTAACTGTGCAAGCTACAAAAGCCCTTGCTGCCTGGTTTAAAAGTATGCATCTTGACAGCCTTCGGGGAATCCAGAAAGAGTATGATAAGAGTGCATTAACTACAGAACAAGTATATTAAAAACTGATTAAACATCTCGAGATTATTGAAGTGTATTTACACAGCAGTACACTCTCCTTCATTCACTCTGTATTGTAAATGTGACGTTGCCCATTGGAGGGAATCTTTGAGTGCTTGCGTTTGAAGGGTTTTTTCGGAAAGGTGCCCTGCTGGCAGATTAAGCCCTTACAGAATTTGAGTCACATCAGAAGTCGGTAATGGTTCTCTCAGACGTTTACTACCCAATGAGACCCCTGTAATCTGACCCATGCAACTTGGAGCGCTTGCCTGGGTTGAAAGGAATTGCAAAAATGTGTTCCATGAACCAAACAATTTGAGTTGTCTAAGACGGAGGGAACTGCAGATGCTGGAATCTTCGGCAAAGCATAAAGTGCTGGAGGAACTCAGCGGGTCAGGCAGCATCTGTGGGGGGAATGGAGGTGGGATGTTTCAGGTCTCAAGATGGTCCTGACCTGAAATGTCACCTGCCCATCTCCTCCACGGATGCTGCCCGACCCGCTGAGTTGCCTTTTAGAAACGTTGGAAAATTGTCATCACATCACCGTATAGAACATCAAACATAGTACAGTGGCCCAGGCACAGTGGTGCAGCAGTACAGCACTAGAGACCAGGATACAATCCTGACTACGGGTGCTGTCTGAACAGAGTTTCTACATTCTCCCCGTGACCAGTTGGGTTTTCCTTGGGTGCTCCAGTTTCTTCCCACACTCCAAAGATGTACAGGTTTGCAGGTTCATTGGCTTTGGTAAAATTGGAAATTGTTCCTAGTGTGTAGAATAGTGCTAGCGTACAGGGAGATCGCTGGCCGGTGTGGACTCGGTGGGCCGAAGGGCCTGTTTCTGAGTTGAATCTCTAAACTAAAATCTAAGCTAAGCCGAGACAATTCAGGTTTAGTTGAGGTTTATTATTGTGAGGTTTAGTGAGGTACAGTGAAAAGCTTTGGCTTGCATGATATTCAATCAGATCAGATAATACTATACATAGATACAACCAAGTCGAACTCAGGTATAATAGATAGAGCTAAGGGGAAGATACAGAGTGCAGATTATAGTTCTCAGCAATGTAGCACATCCGTACCATAGACCAAGTCCAATGTCCGCAATGT
This sequence comes from Leucoraja erinaceus, assembly GCF_028641065.1. Taxonomy (NCBI): domain Eukaryota; kingdom Metazoa; phylum Chordata; class Chondrichthyes; order Rajiformes; family Rajidae; genus Leucoraja; species Leucoraja erinaceus. Next base: position 45,906,096 of record NC_073388.1, on the reverse strand, counting down.
TTTAGAGGTGCATCAGACTGTACCCTGGCTTATGGAAGGACCATTCAGAAGCCTGGTAACAAAGGGGAAGAACCTGTTCCTGAGTTTGGTGCGTTCCAGCTTGTGCATCTTCTGCCAGGTGGGAGCAGGGAGAAGAGGGAAAGACTGGGACGAGATGTCTTTGATTATGTCGGCAGTGAAGTGCAGATGTAGTCAATGGTGGGGATAGACACAAAATGCTGGGGTTACTCAGTGGGACAGGCAGCATCTCTGGGAGTCTGGTCTGTGTGGGACTGGGCTGCAATTTCATGCGGTCATGGGCAGAACTGTTCCCAAACCAAGCTGTGATGCAATCCAACAGTCAGCGTTTCCATGGTGCATCTGTAGAAAAGTATAAGAGTCATTGGAGATATGCCAACTATCCTGATGGCCCTGTCCCACTGTGCGCGCTCATTCAAGAGCTCTCCCGAGTTAAAAAATAAATCGAACTCGTGGAAGCACGTAGAACATGCGTAGTGAGTACGTCGGAGCTCGGGGACGTCTCTTAGCGGCTCGTAACGCTAACGGCAGGTACTCGGGAAACGCGGTAAGCTCGGGAAGACTTTTCAACATGTTGAAAACTGTCCACGAGAGCCCCGAGTACCTACGAACGGCAATCACCGTAAATCTCCGAGTTCAAATCAGGGCAAACTCGGGAGAACTCATGAATGAACCCATACAGTGGGACAGGGCTTTCAGTCTCCTGTGGAATTAGATGTGTTATTGTGCTTTCTTGGCTATCGCATCGTGTGGTTGGGCCATGATACATAATTGGTAATATTACCTTAAAGGAACTTGAAGCTCTCTGCCATTTCTTCTTCAGCTCAGGGATGCTGATTGGGGCATTGACTGATTGTGGACATTGGGGCATTGGGCTACTGATTGTGGATGATCAGCCATGATCACATTGAATGGCGGTGCTGGCTCGAAGGGACGAATGGCCTACCCCTGCACCTATTGTCTGTTGCCTATTGACTCCCCCACGCTTCAAGAAGTCCATAACCAGCTCCTTCATCTTGCTCACATTGAGGGAGAGGTTGTTGTCTTGACACCTTGTTACGAAGTTCTCTATCTCCCTCCTAGACTCCTTCTTGTCATTGTCCGTGATGATGTCCACAATGGTGCCATCTGCAAACATGTAGGTGAAGTTAGAGCCAAATGTGGCCAATTCATTAACTAACTCGACCTGGACTGTTTGCGAACCAACATGGCCTGGGGCAATTCACAAAGAAGCAGGGGTATTTAAAAAGCAGAAACAAAGAAGTGTGGATGCTGGTTTATACCAAATATAGACACAGGGCGCTGGGAGTAATCGGCAAGTCAGGCGGCATCTCTGGAGAAAAAGAATAGGTGGCGTTTTGGCTTGAGACCTGTCTTCAGACTGAAAGTAGAGGGTGGGGATGGCGATGAGGTGAAGAACTGGAGGTGAGATAAGACCAGGACCAATCTGGGCTGGTCACAAATGACCTCAGGCAGGGCGGTGCCTGGTAGGCCCTTTGGTGGCCGGGGATGGTGTGATCTCAAGAGGGCATCAGTGTGGAGAACTGTGGAACTGGTAAAGTGACTAGGGTAGAGGCAGGGGGGATGGGGGATGTGCCGGAGAGTGTAGGAGGAAGTTACTTATAATTAGGGAATTCGATGATCATACCCCTGGGGTGTAAGCTGCCCAAGCGAAATATGAGGTCCTGTCCCTCCAATTTGCATGCGGTTTCGCACTGGCAACGGAGGAGATCCTGCTGGCGTCAGCGGACCGAGCGTAATTGTTCAGCGAAGTCTACATTTGCGGTCTCGCCGAAGTAGAGGATGTCTTTGTTTGTTTTACAATTAGCATCTTCACTTTGCAAGTGCCTCAACAGAGTTCACCTGCTGGCATTCCAAGCATACGCTGATATCCGTACTCCAACACTGGGGAAGAGCAATGCACCAGAGTGGTTCAATACGAACGCAATGAGCCGTGCCTGTTATCTGTCATGTGGGCAGCTCCCAGGACACCAGAGTGAAAATAGACAGTGGTCAAACATCCGCTGCCCAGGAGTACTCAGTTACTTGCTCTTCCTCCTCATAACGCTGAATAATTTTTGAAATATAAATACATGGTGACGCAGGGTTATATCTGAGGGTCGAAGACTGTTTGAGATTATAGCATTAAAAAGAAATCTGCTTAATATTTGAACAGATTCTTGCGCTCAGATGAAATTGTATAAACGAGTACCACGCTCTCTAAAGGGCAGAGTGTTCCCCGGGGAATCACAGGTAATGAATGCTGATTGCATTGGATTAGAAGCTCCATCCACAACACTGCAGCATAACAAACACAGCACAGCCCCGTATGCTGTGTGACAGCAATAATCACCCCAACTGCACCAAGTCTCGGAAGAATCGAATGGGCGTATATATTGTTCCTTATCCCTATCCAAATCAGCGGCAGAACCTTGATTAAGATTGTTACAGCCGCCCGTTATATGGCAATAAGCAGATTGTTTTCACTTTTTTAAATAGCAGCAAAATCACATTATACTAATAGCTGGTGGATAAATTATTAATAGTTTTTTGTGTTAATGAGGTGGAGGTTCAATTTTTACTGAGATTATATTCTGGAACGGGAGAGGAATCAATGGAAAATTTTAATTAACATTTTTCCATCTGAATAAACTCAAAACAAATTGATCATAGATTTGAGTGGATGTCCGCACACACCAAACTACGATGTTCTTTAAAGCCTCTTGGAGCTGGACTTTGGTCACCTGGCCCTTAATATTCCCTGCTGTGTTATATTGTGATCCGATTATGCTCCTCTGTAGCTCCTTGAGGGCGTTTTCCCACATCAATGTTGCTATTTTCATAGTGTATCACCCTCCTTTCACTGTGACTTTTAGATCACCCTGGGCATCAAACTGAGCTGTTACTTTAATTGCCAGGTGAAACACCATTTCAAAACTGCCACAAAATATTAATTGAGCCAGTATAATGTCACTGTGAAGCAATTTCACCTCGGCTGTGCTGATATCCATCTAAGGCACAGGCTCAGAGTACAGAGTGCAGTGTGTGTGTGTGTGTGTGTGTGGCTGCGTGTGGTGTGTGTGTGTGCATGCTGCATGTGTGTGTGTGTGCATGTGTGCGTGCACATGTATGTGTGTGTATGAGCGTGCGCGCATGTGTGAGTACGCACATGTGTGTGTGCACTTGTGTTTGTGTGTGTGCATGTGCGTATATGTGTGCATGTGTGTGTGCGCTTGTGTTTTGTGTGTATGCATGTGTGTATGTGCATGTGTATGTGCTCATATGTGTGTGTGTGTGTGTGCATATGCATGTGTGTGCGCGTGTGCATGTGTACACATGTGTGTGTGTCTGTGTGTTTGTATGTGTGTGTGTTTATGTGTGCGTGTGTTTGTGTGCATACGTGTGTGTGTGTGTGAGTTTAGCAACCACTGATATACACTTGGTGAGACGGCAATGCAGCAGTAGAGTTGCTGCCTTACACTGCCGGAGACTCGGGTTCGATCCTGATCACGTCTGCTGTCTGACCGGAATTTATACGTTCCCTCTGTGACCGCATTGGGGTTTCTCCCGGTGCTCCAGTTTCCTCCCACACCTCAAAGACATAAAGGTTTGTAGTTCAATTGTCTTCAATAACATTGTAAATTGTCCCTAGTGTGTAGGATTGTGCTAATGTACGGGGATGGCTGGTGGGCGCGGGTTCGGTGGGCTGAAGAGGCTGTTTCCGCACTGTATCTGTAAAGAAAGAGGTCAGGTAGCATTTGTGGAAAGGGAAATATGAGTCATATTACAGGATTAAAAAAAGAAGACACAAAGTGCTGGAGTAACTCAGCGGGTCAGGCAGCATTCTGGAGAACGTGGATAGGTGACGTTTCATGTTGGAAACCTTCTGCAGACTATTACATATTTCTTATTGCAGGTGGTTGAGTTTACATCAAGAAAGGGCAAGTTCTGACAGAAACAGGAAAGGCTGGTTATCTGAAATTGTGATATTCAGTTCCAATTGAATAGGGTGATTGACATCGGAAATGAGCAGCCAGAGAAGTTGATGGAATCAGATAGAATTATCCTGCTGACGGCACAGAAGGATGGGTCCCAGTGCAGGCAAATGGGATTAGAGGAGATGGGCAAAAAGGGGGAGAGGTGTAAAGCAATAAGGTGGTACCAGATTGGAAAACGTGCGTTGGTTCTATGGTTCAATGTTGGTTAGATTGTCACATGTACAGGTGCACAGTGAAATCCTTTTCGCATATTTACGCATGCGGATGTTTTGGCCCCATTTCCAAAGCCCAAAGCCCAGTCCACTACTGGAGCAGTTCCCAATCCAAGTTATCCCCAGGCTTCTGCAAGGCCTCCTCCATTGCCCAGGACTGGCTCTGCCCACGAGCCAACGTCCCTCTCCTCGCCCGGCCATCTTGTGTCCTGGGGGCGACCTCCTGCAGCTGACCTTGAAGGTGCTCGGGAAGGCCACTCCCGCGCTGTTCAAGACAAGTATTGCTTCGCCTGGAAGGGATGTTTGTGCGTATGGATGCCACGACCCTTTGGCGGCACGGGAAATCACTCCATGGACAGGAGTGGACAGTGGAGATGGAAAAGTGAACCAAGGAGCTGAGAGGTGGTGGTTCCTTCTCAATGTTGACAGGGCAAGGGAGGGGGAGGTGGGACGAAGTCCTGTTGACTGTGGAGCTGATGGGGTGGAAGGGAAGGACAACTGGTTATCCTATCACCATAAGGATACTCTAAGGATATCCTTGCACTGACTGGGAGGAGAGGAGGTAAGAGCAGGAGTGTGGCAAACAGCGCAGACACAGTTGAGTGACCTGCCGACCATGGTGAGGAAAAATGAAGACTTTGCAGGTGCACTCGTGTGGAAAGTTTAATTATCAGAACCGACGTGGACAAACTGGGAGAACGGAATGATGTCCTTGCAGGGATCAAGGTTAATAGAGGTATCGTCAAGGTATGGTCAAGATTAGGTTGAGGGTGCTTACTCTCTTCTCAGAGGACAACCACCTCCACCCCATGAATCAGTCCTAATGAAAACCTGCTGCAATCTATTCAACACAAGCTTAGCCTTCCTTACGAAATCTGTACACAGTGCGTCAAATGTGGTTTCATGACTTCACTTTAGAGAGACAGTGTGGAAACAGACCCTTCGGTTCACCGTATCCGTGCTGGCCAGCGCTCACCCCCATACACTAGTTCTGTCCTGCATGCTAGCGACAATTTACAATTGATAGAATCCAATTGACCAACAAACCAGTACATCTTTGGAGTGTGGGAGGAAACTGGAGCACCCGGAGAAAACCCATGCGGTCACAGGGAGAAGGTACAAACTCCGTATAGACAGCACCCGTAGTCCGAATCGACAAGCACTTGGCTGGCCGTCCGCAACGCCCAGCTCCGCCCCCAGGGCTCTGGATTGAAGCCGCTGAAAAAACACAGTACGCCCGCGCTTCGGTTCGGGTTTCCCGAGAGAATCAGAGAGCTGACGAGAGCTTTGTCGGGTCCTGTACTAGAGCTCTCTCTCTCTCTCTATCTCCCCAGGCCCTCTCCGCTTTTCGCAACACCCTCGCTCGCCCGGCTCCCTTCCTCCTCTCACCCCCTCTCCCTCCCCCCCCCCCCCCCCTCCCACTCTCTCTCCCCCCCCCTGTCTACCCCCTCCTCTCTCCCCTCTACTCTCTCTCCCCTTCACTCACTCCCCCCTCTCTCCCCTCCCCTCTACCCCCCCTCTCTCCCCCCCCTCCTCTCTCTCCTTCCCCCTCCCCACTACCCCCCCTCCACTCCCCCTCTACCCCCCCTGCCCCTCTCCCCTCCACCCCCCTCCAGTCCCCTCAACCCCTGCCCCAAGGGTTGCTTTCGAGTGTATAGATGCAACAGGGAAACGGACCCTTCGGCCCACCAAGTCCATGCTGACCCACACACTAGTTCTACGTTATCACACATTTGCATCCTACACACTCACCTACAAACCTGCACGTCTTTGCTATGTGGGGGGGGGGAAACCGGAGCACCCGGAGAAAACCCACGTGGTCACAGGAAGAACGTACAAACTCTGTACAGACAGCACCCATAGTCAAGATCCAACGCGGGTTCCTGGCGCTGTGAGGCAGCAACTCTACCGCTGCGCCACTCTGCCAGCCCCGTTACTGCAACCAAATCCTCCCTTTCTGTTGTTTTTCTAGACAAACTTCCTCAGAATAGAACACTTTCCGTCCTCCCACCATATTAACAAATATCCAGTTTTGTTTGCCTTACAAAATAGATAATTTCATACTTTCCCATGCTAAAAACCATCCGAGTGTATTTTCATATTCATCCAATCAGTCCATATCCGTTTTTCACCTATGTAGCAGCTTAACTTTCTACCGAGCATCAGCACATCTGGGATATTAAACTCAGGTCCTCATCCCAGCCCTTGATGGAGATTGTAAATAATTAAGGCGTTGCCACCAATTTGTGTAGAAACCTGCTGGCCTCAGCTGATCAAGTGGAAAATGACCGGTTTATTTCGACTGTTTTTTTTGCGGTTAGTTAACCACTCCTCACTGAACGGATGTTTATGATGTAAAATCACGGGGGATCTAATCTTGTGTCATCCACACCTGGAACGTTTCCAGCGAGCTCCTTCTTCCAATCTTTCAGATGGGAGGTGTCGACCCAATTGCTGGATGCACTACCAATCCGTGTTGAATCCTTGACCATCAGCCTGAAGGGCTGTGTAGATAGTTTATTCTAGTTTAGATTACTTTAGATATACAGCGTGGAAACAGGCCCTTTGGCCACACCGACCAGCGATCACACCCGTACACTAACACTATCCTACATACCAAGGACAATTTACCAAAGCCAATCAAAGGGCCTGACCCACTTTCATGGCCTAATTCACGACCTCTGCCGAGTTAGCCCTTGACTCATACTCGCAGCATGGTCGTCACGAGGTCGTAGGTAGGTTGTAGGTAGGGCGTAGGTACTCGTGGCATCAAGTAGGTCGGGGAGTTTTTTCTAGCATGATGAAAAATGTCCACGAGTAAAAAAGGTCGTGAATTAGGTCGTGAAAGTGGGATGGGCCCTTAACCTACAAACCTGTATATCTTTGGAGTGTGGGAAGAAACCGGAGCACCCAGAGAAAACCCACGTGGTCACGGGGTGAATGTACAAACTCCATACAGACAACACCCGCAGTCAGGATTGAACCGGGGCCTCTGGAACTGTGAGGCAGCAACTCTGTATCCGGAATCTTGTTTTGTCCCTTGCCGTTGGATGTGTAGTACTCTGCACAGACAGCTGATGTGGAAGTGGCCAGGCTGCCAGGCTCTATGATCGTCTGTCCTGTCCTGTCCTGTCCGGCATGTCCGCCGTGCACTGTTCATGCCTCCCACGATTTGAGTGAGGTGGCCCTGACAAAGCACGATGTACAGAACCGTGAAAGGCCTGGATAGAGTGGATGTGCAGAGGATGTTTTCATGAGTGGGACAGTCTAGGACCAGAGCCCTTAGCCTCGGATTAAAAGATCGTACCTTTAGAAACGAGATGAGCAGTGATTTCTTCAGTCAGAAGGTAGTGAATCTGTGGAATCCATTGCCACAGAAGGTTGTTCCAGAACAAGGGGCCACAGTTTAAGGATAAGGGCGAAATCTTTTAGGACCGAGATGAAGAAAACTTTTTTCACACAGAGAGTGGTGAATCTCTGGAATTCTCTGCCTCTGAGGCCAGTTCATTGGCTATATTTAAGAGGGAGTTAGATGTGGCCCTTGTGGCTAAAGGGATCAGGGGGTATGGAGAGAAGGCAGGGATGGGATACTGAGTTGGATGATCAGCCATGATCATATTGAATGGCGGTGCAGGCTCGAAGGGCCGAATGGCCTACTCCTGCACCTATTTTCTATGTTTCTATGTTTCTATGTTGTGAAGGCCAAGTCAATGGATATTTTTAAGGTGGAGATTGATAGATTCTTTATTAGTACGGTTGGCAGGGGTTATGGGGAGAAGGCAGGAGAATGGGGTTGAGAGGGAAAGATAGATCAGCCATGATTGAATGGCGGGATAGACTCAATGGGCTGAATGGCCTAATTCTGCTCCTATAACCTATGAATGTGAACTTCAACTTGGTCTTTGTTCCCGCACTTTATTTGTGAGTTTTCCACCCCAAGAGCGGGCTTTTCCTATCCTGCTGTTGCCCTCATCAGCAACGTTGACTGATCTTGACACATGCTGCCATGCCCGCTGAGTGACTCCAGCACTTGGTGCATTGCCAGAGAGAATAGTGCCAAGGTATGTGAACTTGTCCACTACTGAACGAACGCCTCTGACCATTCACAGGGATGCTTGGCCCTGTACATCATCAAGGACAACAGGTCATGAAGTTTCAACATGTACACAAACAAAGCAAACAGATTTATTTTAGAGATAGGCCGTTCGGCCCATCGGATCCATGCCGACCACTCACTGGATCACCCATTCACACTAGTTCTATGTTATCTCACTCTTTCACCCACTCCCTTTGCACAGTTTTCTACAGAGGTCAATTAACCTGCAAACCCGCACGTCTTTGGGATGTGGGAGGAAACCCGGAGCACCCGGAGGAAACCTGCGCTGTCGCAGGGAGAACGTGCAAACTCCGCACAAATAGCACCTGATCAGGATCGAACCCTGTCTCTGGTGCTGTGAGGCAGTGGCTCTACCAGCCACTGTTGCCGCCCCAAAGTTATAGAAACATAGAAACATAGAAATTAGGTGCAGGAGTAGGCCATTCGGCCCTTCGAGCCTGCACCGCCATTCAATATGATCATGGCTGATCATCCAACTCAGTATCCCGTACCTGCCTTCTCTCCATACCCCCTGATCCCCTTAGCCACAAGGGCCACATCTAACTCCCTCTTAAATATAGCCAATGAACTGGCCTCAACTACCCTCTGTGGCAGAGAGTTCCAGAGATTCACCACTCTCTGTGTGAAAAAAGTTCTTCTCATCTCGGTTTTAAAGGATTTCCCCTTTATCCTTAAGCTGTGACCCCTTGTCCTGGACTTCCCCAACATCGGGAACAATCTTCCTGCATCTAGCCTGTCCAACCCCTTAAGAATTTTGTAAGTTTCTATAAGATCCCCTCTCAATCTTCTAAATTCTAGAGAAGTTCATGAAGTTGTAACACATATTTAACTAATTGGTGTGCAATGGCAGGGAACGGTGTGGGGGGGGAGAAGCATGGGCCCATGATGGGCACCCTTACCATCTTTCCCCTGTGAGGTTTCTCTCCCTGCCCTCCTTTCTCTCCATGAGCAAGGCTGCTAGTTTTGACAGACCACTATGAGCTGCGATTTTTTTTTTTCAAATTTTATTCAGAATAAAATATAAATATATAAAACAAGAAGAGTACAAAAGCTCGTCCGACATTCTCAGCAGCAATATATATATACACTCATTAGCGTTATATTTGGTATCACCCTTGCAACTCATGTGCCCCCTGGGGTGATATCCCTTGTTTAAGAAGGAACTGCAGATGCTGGAAAATCGAAGGTACACAAAAATGCTGGAGAAACTCAGCGGGTGCAGCAGCATCTATGGAGCGAAGGAAATAGGCAACGTTTCGGCTCGAGCCGAAACGTTGCCTATTTCCTTCGCTCCGTAGATGCTGCTGCACCCGCTGAGTTTCTCCAGCATTTTTGTGTACCGGTGATATCCCGTCCCTTGTTTGAGGGGCGTCTCCACCAGACTCTGCTCCCCAATGTCTCGCGGCAGAAGGACCCCAGACTGTGGTCCTACCCACACCGAGCCTTGGTGTGGAACAGTGCGTCCCTCAGCACGTACTCCTGCAGTCTGGAGCGGGCCAGTCAGCATCATTCCCCGCACGGACAACTCGCTCTGCTGGGAGGTCAACAGGTTTTGGGCTGACCAGAGAGCGTCTTTCACCGAGTTGATGACCTTCCAGCAGCACTCGATGTCCGTCTCTGGGACAGTCTGTAAATCATTGAATCCTCTACGATGGAGCTGTTCGGGGTAAACCGTGACCGGGTTCCAGGCAACCTTGGCCAGATGCTCTTCTCAAATCCACACTCAAGTTCAAGTTCAAGTCTATTGTCATGTGTCCCTGATAGGACAATGAAATTCTTGCTTTGCTTCAGCACACAGAACATAATAGGCATTGACTACAAAACACATGAATAAATAAACTGATAAAGTGCAAAATGACAGATAATGGGCTATTAATGTTCAGAGGTTTGTCCGAGCCAGCTGTAATAGCCTGGTGGCTGTGGGGAAGTAGCTATTCCTGAACCTGGTCGTTGCAGTCTTCAGGCTCCTGTACCTTCTACCTGAAGGTAGCAGGGAGATGAGTGTGTGGCCAGGATGGTGTGGGTCCTTGATGGTACTGCCAGCCTTTTTGAGGCAGCGACTTCGATAAATCCCCTCGATGGAAGGAAGGTCAGAGGCGATGATGGACTGGGCAGTGTTTACTACTTTTTGTAGTCTCTTCCTCTCCAGGGCGCTCAAGTTGCCGGACCAAGCCACGATGCAACCGGTCAACATGCTCTCTACTGTGCACTCTGCGAAGAGGTGGGCAACCCTGTAGCAAGGAACTGCAGATGGAGTCTCAAGAAGGCTTCTGACCCAAAATGTCACCTATTCCTTGTCTCCAGAGACGCTGCCTGACCCTCTGTGTTACTCCGGCACTTTGTGTCGCCTCTCCGTGGCAGGCCTTCCCGAGGGCAACGTTATCTGCTGTTGTCTTGCTGGGGTGGCCAGTCATTTGAAATCAGAAGGTATCAATAAGCAGCCAGCAGTTAAAAGGCTGAAGGAAGTCATTTTCCATTGACTCGAAAAGGAAGTGCCTTAAATGGGTGTTGTGAAACAAAACATGTTTGTTCAGTGATTACTGCCGCGAGAGTTCAAACACATCAACTGTTGACATTGCTATTAGCGAGGAATCCAGTAATGTGCAAGCTGCCGGCTTCTTGCTAAAGTGTCACTGAACTGCAGTCAGCATTGCAGACAGAACAGACACGACCAGCTTCAAGAAGGTCTATGGCAGCATTAACCCTGAGCGCTTTCATTTACTTATCACAACGTCATAGAACACGGAAACGTACAGCACAGGCTCAGGCCCTTCAGCCCACAGTGTCTGTGCAGTACACAATGCCAAGCTAAACTCATCTCAGAAATAGGAAAACAAAACTGCAGATGCTGTTTTTAAAAAAAAGAAGATACAGAGTGCTGGAGTATCTCAGTGTGGGAGGCAGCAACTAAGGAGAACTTGGATTGGTGATGTTTTGGGGCAGAATCTCTTCTTTTGGAATCTCTACTTACTGATGATCCATATTCATAAATTCATAAATCATGGAGCAGAATTAGGCCATTCGGCCCATCGAGCCTACTCTGCCATTCAATCTCTGGTCCTTGGCCTCCATCATGACCAGAGTGAGGACCACCGTAAATTGGAGGAGCAGCACCTCATATTTCACTTGGGCAGTTTGCACCCCAGCGGTGTGAACATTGACTTCTCTAATTTCAGGTAGTCCTTACTTTCTCCTCCCCTTCCCAGCTCTCCCTCCGCCCTCTGGCTCCTCCTCTTCCTTTCTTAAATCATATCGATCACCCCTGCACCACGTTCCAGGCACCTAAGAAGACAAGGAACTGCAGATGTTGGAATCCAGCAAAACACAAAGTGCTGGCGGTACTCAGCGGGCCAGGCAGCATCTGGGGTGGGGATGGAGAGACGGCGTTTCTGGTCGAGACCCTTCTTCAGATATGTGTAGGGATTCTGTAGCATCGGTAATTTTTGATTTTGGAGATTATCTCTCATATTCTCCAGAGATGCTGCACCTCATATTTCACTCGGGCAGCTTACAACCCAGCGGTATGAACATTTCAAGTAACCCTTGCCTTCCCTCGCTCTCTGCCCCTCTCCCACCCTAGTCGTCCTGCTAGTTTCACTGTTTGTATCCCTTCATTATCACCTCTTCCACAGCCAACAATGGACCATTGTGGGCTCCACCTTTCTAGAGTCGTCCGTGTCGGCTCTGACTTGTTCTGAAACTTTTCATTTCCCTCTCGTTTCCCTTTCCTCTGACTCAGCCTGAAGAAGGGTCTCGACCCTAAACGTCGCCCCGTCCTTTTCTCCAGAGATGCCGACTGACCCGCTGAGTTACTCCAGCATTTTTGTGACTATCTTTGGTGTAAACCAGCGTCTGCAGTTCCTTCTTCCACATCATGCTTGTCCCGCTGAGTTAGCCCAGCCCTTTTGTGTCCAGCTTTTTTGATGCTGGTTTCTCCCCTGCCAGGTACAACTGCGCCGTTGGTGACTGGGACGAGAATATCTGCTCACCACTCCTTGGGAAATGGTGCAAGGCTTTGAGGCCTTACGAGTAAACATAAAAATGGGAGTGAAATAGGGGAAACTTTGTGCTTGAGAAAAAATGACTCACCATCACTGTTGGACGCCACAGGCATGAAAGGAATTCCACCTAAATTTAACTTAAGGGACAATTTTTTTAATCGTGCAGTAAAAAAAAAAACATTTACAATCAGTCTGAGCGGAAAGCGCAGAGCCGGGCCTGTCTTTGGAGTGGGCAGGAGATGGAATTAATTCTTGCTTGAGGAAGTTTACCATTCAGACAGAAGCAATGTGGTGGTCCAGGCAGTTTCATTGGCTATATTTAAGAGGGAGTTAGATGTGGCCCTTGTGGCTAAGGGGATCAGGGGGTATGGAGAGAAGGCAGGTACGGGATACTGAGTTGGATGATCAGCCATGATCATATTGAATGGCGGTGCAGGCTCGAAGGGCCGAATGGGCTACTCCTGCACCTAATTTCTATGTTTCTATGTTTCTATGTTTGGCTTCGTAGATGAACTGCTGAAAGAAAAAGATTTGCAGAGGCAGCAGGGGACATTATAAAGTCTGAAGAAGGGTTTCAGCCCAAAACGTTGCCTATTTCCTTCGCTCCATAGATCCTGCTGCACCCACTGAGTTTCTCCAGCTTTTTTGTGTACCTTCGATTTTCCAGCATCTGCAGTTCCTTCTTAAACACATTATAAAGGGGAGCTGTTCATGCTTCCTGCTCTGGGTCTTCCTGCATATTGAAACAAACAGTAAATGGCGAGTAAGGAAGAATTTATAGACTTGGGGGATCGGGGCCAGTGTACGTAGGCCTGGAACAGGGACTGTTCGACGTACCCAACAAAAGGTCAGGCATGGCAAAGAACGTTTCTAACCCAAAGCTTCACCGATTCCGTTTCTCCGGAGATGCTGCCTGGCCCGCTGAGTTACTCCGGGATTTTGTGTCTATCTTCAGTAAAAGCGGAGTCTCGTGTCATCTGAGGAAAGGATTAGACAGGAGCGTCAGTGCCCATTTACAGCAACTTCTAATCACAGCGTTGGCATATTTAAAAGCCCTTCCTGTTCATGTTATTTATATTCTTTAAAAGCCCTGGGATGTGGGCTCCAGTTAAACGCTAATGGGCTGGCTTTGCTTACAGCAGGCACTCCACTTGGATGTGTTCTGTATTTGTTAATCCATCTCACCACATCCTGCACAATCTACCCCCATTACAAAGTATGTGTTGCCAATGGGAATATTATTATATTTGATGCCCATGCGTGAGGGTGAGGGACATCCGTGCATCTTTGTGGAACTCGGCTGAGGCAACTTGAAGCCAGACTGCATTTGAAGAATTGTGAGCAGTACCTGAGGAAGGATGTGCTGGCGGACGAGACGGTCCAGAGGAGGTTTACGAGAATGATCCCGGGAATGATTGGGTTTACGTACGATGAGCGTTTGACGGCGCTGGGCTCGTTGGCTTTTAGAAGGATGAGGGAGAACCTCATTGAAACTTACCGAATATTGAGTGGTCTGGATAGAGTGCATGTGGAAAGGATGTTTCGACTAGAGGGATAGTCTAGGACCAGAGCCCATAGTCTCAAAATAAAAGGACGTACCGATAGAAGATGAGGAAGAATTTCTTTAGTCAGATGGTGGCGAATCTGTGGAATTCTTTGCCACAGGAGGCAGCGGAGGCCAAGTCATTTGATATATTTAGCGCAGAGATTAATAGATGTTTGATTAGTACGGGTGTCGGGAGTTATGGGGAGAAATGAGGTTGAGAGGGAATCGTATATCAGCCATGATTGAATGGCGGAGTAGACTTGTTGGGCCGGATGGACTAATTGTGCTCCTGTAACTTGTGAACTCATGAACTCTTACCACAAATGTTTTGGAACTCCAGCTTACACAGAGAAATTCCCAGGTGGGTACGAAGGTAATGCACTGAGATATATCAGGATAGAGTCCCAATGATGGTTCAGTATTCCCGTATCTCCACCAAACTCCTGTAGCCTTTACCATGTCGGAGTAACACAGAGTACTGGAGTAACACAGTGGGTCAGGCAGCATCTGCGGAGGGAATGGACAGGCGACACTTGATTGTAGGCTGGGGAAAGGAGAGGAGTAAATATAAAACCAATGGGAGGGGTTGAGGTGGATGGGGACATTGGGGGGGGGGGGGGAAAGAGGGGCAGATTGGGTGGGAAATGGGTGTGCACTGGGGTGGGAGGGGGTGTGGGAAGGGAAAGAGGGGGAGGGGGGGGGGGGGGAGGAGGGTGTTACTTAAAACTGGAGAGTTCAATGGGAGCTACGCAAGTAGAATATGAGGTGCTGTTCCTCCCGTTTACATTTGGCCTCACTCTAGCAATGGTGGAGGCCCAGGACAGAAAGGTTGGTGTGGGAATGGGAAGGGGAATTTAAATGGTTAGCAACCGGGAAATCCAGCTGGTCTTGGCGGACTGAGCGCAAACGTTTGGTGAAACATTCGTCTAGTCAGCGCTCGGGATCGCCGATGTAATTGTCGAATTGTAAAGTTCGTACCATCTCCCGCAGTCACTTTCATCAATGTCTCCAGATGAACCAATGGTTCTATTTTTTTGTGTAGGAAGGAACGGCCGATGCTGGGTTAAACCGAAGATAGACACAACAAGCTGGAGTAGAATCGGAATCAGAATCACACTTTATTCACCAAGTATGTTTTGCAACATACGAGGAATTTCATTGGCCAGATCAGTCATACAATTAAAAGCACCAGATCACGCAAAAACACATTTTAACATGAACATCCACCACAGTGACTCCTACACATTCCTCACTGTGATGGAAGGCAAAATAAAGTTCATGTCCTTCCTTTTGTTCTTTCTCGGTCGGGGGCCTCGAGCCTCCGTTGACGGGACGGCCTTGACTCCCGTAGCCGGTGGCGTTTGGGCCCTCCGCGTCGCATCGGGGGAGATGTCAGCTCCCCCGCGCTGGACAATCGAACCTCGCGTCGGGGCTGGACGAACCTTCTGCGGCGTTGGACCCCCCGACTAGCCTCTCCCGAGACTGCGAGCCCTTGATGGTAAGTCCGCAGGTCGCGGTGGGAGCAATCCCAGGCAAGGGATCCGCTCCGATGTTAAGTCCGCGCCCCGCGGTGGGGCTCACGACAGTCCGAGGAGGCTTCCAGCTCCATCGATGGAAGGCTGCAGAGCCCGGAGAATGTGATCCGAAAATTGATCACATCTCCGGCAAGGTAGAAACTTGAAAAAAAGTTTCCCCCGACCCCCCCCCACATAAAACAAACTGAAGTACGTTAAAACAAACTTTTAACAAACGCTAAAAGTAACAAAAAGACGAAAAAAACGAACAGTGTCGGCAGGCTGCCATCTCCCCGGCGCCCCTGGTGGCCCCTGGAGTAACTCAACGGTTCAGACAGCAACTCTGGATAGAAGGTATAGGTGACGTATCGGGTCGAGACCCTTCTTCAGACCAAAGGCTATTTGCTTGACAGAAGGTTCCCGATCTGAAACGTCACCTAACCACGTCCTCCAGAGATGCAGCCAGACCCACCCAGTTACTACATTTTCTACACTTGATTCATGGACGTATGTTGATTAACATTGCCCTGTGCAAGATGGTGGTGAGGTGATTATTAATGAGAAGCTATAAAAAATGTGTGAAAATAGCCAATCCTGCCAGGGCAGCCTGCCTAAGCCAAGGAGAGACTGGCACCATTGAATCACCCGGAAAATGCCAAACATCCACTGTTTTCTTATGAACATCAAGTGAAATTGCCAACGGAAAAAAGAGTTCAATGGTTCAATGGCTCAATGGCTCAATGGCACTCTGGAAGGCAACTCCAGACTGTCAAAGCTGCCACCGCCAGACATAAAAACAGTTTTTACCCACGAGTAGTTGCTCTACTCAACAGCCAAAAATCTGTAGCCTCCCTTTGATCTGGTATTTTGTTGGTTCACATGCTTGATCAATGGTGTTTTATCATGAATGCTTTATTATTATTAATGTTTAGTGTTTTCTGAGTCATTCGTAACAGTCACTGTATGTCATGTTGTTACTTGTGGGCGGAGCACCAAGGCAAATTCCTTGTATGTGAATACTTGGCCAATAAACTTACTTACTTACTTACTTATTGTCACATGTGCAAAGGCACAGTGTAACTATTATCCTTACATCCAGTTCATTAGGGTATTCCCATAACTAAGTGCACCCTAGTTTAGCAAGTGTACATAAATAGTCTACTGCTCCCTCATGCAAGAAGCGCCATATTTAGACACCATTTTCCAAGTCCAGTCCAAGCTGTAGTTTTTACGGGTGGTGCCCGAGCCAGCCAGGCCCCAGGCTGTTGCAGGCCCCCAGCCACGGCTTTCTTTGGATGTGACGTCCCTCTCCTCGCCCGTCCACCTTTATTTTTAACACAGAGAGTGGTGGGGGCGTGGAACACATTGCCAGGGGTGGTGGTGGAGGCAGATATGATAGTGGTGTTTAAGAGGCTTTTAGATAGGCACGTGGAAATGCAGAAACAATAGGGGGATATGGATCATGTACAGGCAGATGAGATCAGTTTAACTTGGCATCATGTTCGGCACAAATATTGTGGGCTGAAGGGCCCGTTCCTGTGCTGTGCTGTTGTGTTGCTTATCCCTACTTGCCCTTGAGGAGGCTGAGACCTTCTGGTGAGGCTATTCTAGGGTAATGATTCCAGGATTTAGACTGGGTGACAATGAAGAAACAGCAGTACTTTTAGAATAGAATAGAATAGAATAGAATAGCCTTTTATTTGTCATTCAGACCGAAGTCTGAACGAAATTTAAGCAGTCATATAGACAATCAAAAACAACAATAAACACATATTAACATCCACCGCAGTGAGGCAACCAACATCTCCTCACTGTGATGGAGGCAAAAGTCTTAGGTCTGCAGTCTCTTCCCTCCTCTTCTCCCTCTGCGCTGAGGCGATACCCCTCCTAAGTCTTGACGTTGTTCGATTGGAAAGGAACCGCAACTGAATGTAGCTGATAGGGGTTACGTGTCTGGGAGATAGGGTCGCCAACTGTCCTGTATTAGAGCCGGGACATCCCGTATATTGGGCTAAATTGGTTTGTCCCATGCGGGACCACCCTTCGTCCACATTTGACTGCCACCAGCAGGTGCATCTCAACTTACGATGGGGTTACGTTCCGATAAGCCCATCGTAAATCGAAAATATCGTGTCAAAAATGCATGTAATACACCGAACCTACGATCACCAGAGTGTTCAGGGTCAGACCGCCAGGCGCTTGTGGGTTTTCATTCTCTGGGTTAGTTTCTCCCCCCCCCCCCCCCCCCCCCCCCCTCTCTCCTCTTCAGTCCTCGGCCTCTGGGAGTGTTTTTAATTTCCACATTTTAATTATGAAATCTCTTTGGCGTCTATCAACCTCCCGCCTCATCCCCACTCCCACCCCCACCGCCCCTGTTCGGTCGGAGCGCTCACCAGTTCCCCGAGCACTGACGCCCCTTAAATCTACCGAGTGCCAGCCCCCCCACACGAGCGAACGCATGGCCAATTGTCACAGCAGGTAGCAGCTCTGAGATTTTATCAACCGGCTCATCAGATCTGTTGCCGTTCGATGTCCATCTCGCCTCCTGCAAGATTCCTCACATCCCTCCCTCCCTCGTCGCATCCTCCCACGGAACGGCTAACACGGTTCTCTCACCCCCCTGCAAGATCTCTCCGGCCATACGCCAGCCTCTTCTCCGGCCCTGAAGCCCACCTCTTCTGTATCCACTGCATGCTTTCTCTCTCTCTCTCTGTCTCTGTCTCTTTCTCTCTCTCTCTCTCCCCACCTCTCTCCCCAGCCTCAGCTCAGGTACCTCGCATACAAAACAGGTGACTCAATCGACCTTACATCAAGATAAATGGGAGAGAAAGTGCAGATACTAGCGTTAGTTACTAACAGGCCAGTTCAGGCGAGCGAGTGAGTCTGCTCAACAAAGCAGGCGTAAATCTAAATATACCACAGGAAAGCAATTTTAATTAAACAGTAAAGCATTACCGCTTAAATTATCAACGCAGCCCAAACCTGCCACGAGGCCAGACTAGTGAAATATGGTTTCTGCTGAATGTGTATCGCTTTTGCACCATTGTAAAGTCGAAATATCTTTAGTCGAGCATCGTACGTCGAGGATCATCTGTACTCTGTAATGACCAGAGGGCAAGCTTACAGACAGATCCTAGATCTGATACAACAGCGTGCGTGCGTGCGTGCGTGCGTGTTGCACGTGCTGTCGATGCCACGCACGAGTCATTCACCTGTCATCCAATCACAGGCCCCCTTATGCGCATCGGTTGCACGCTATAGTTTGCCAATTCCCGCCAAAACAAAAGGTCTCAGTAACGTCTGGTGGTGTTCGGTCGGTTTGGCGTGTGCAAATATGGATAAACCTGCACACAAGAAAAGAATGCGCAGCTAAAACTGGGAAGCAAGAAATACATAGGTTAAGCCCATCCGCGGTGACTCGACGAAGGCCGCCTGTACTTTATGCCGTCGGGAATTTGTCCCTTATTTCGAACTTTTGACCCTTATTTGGGAGTGAGAAAGTTGTCGACCCTAATGGGGGATGCTGCAGGCAAGTTCCAAATGCTCCAAAATGGATCTGAGCCGCAGAGACATTGATGAGATTGATGATAATCTGGCAAAGAGCTAAAATCTCTTTTACTTTTTCTCTAAAGTGTTTCAAAACAGATCAAAATTTGAATGCTCATCTCAAGTTTTGCTCTCAAAATAACAAATGTTCGGTTTTCCCCAGCCATGAGTACCAGTGAGCAATGTGGCTTCTTTGGGTTGGCCTTTACACAATGATGTTAGAATTGCTGTGCATTCAATTCTCCTCAGTGGTGACTTTTATAATGTTTCTGATTGTTTATCAAGTGAACTAATTGGCTGGGGAAAATAAAACTTGATCCATTAGATTTGTCCTAATCAACAGCTGCACATTCTAATCACACCAAGCCCATTCTCCGGTTAGTCTGCCTTCAAATCCATTTGAAGTACAATTGCATCACAATTTCTAGGACTTCAGTTAGGCTGCATTTGGAGTATTGCTTGCAGTTCTGGTCGCCCCATTACAGGAAGGATGTGGAGGCTGTGGAACATGGTGCAGAAGAGGTCTACCAGAATTATGGACACAAAAAGTAGACAAGAGTGCTGGAGAAACTCAGCGGGTGCAGCAGCATCTATGGAGCGAAGGCAATAGGCAACGTTTCGGGCCAAAACCCTTCTTCAGACTGGACCCAATGGATACAAAATGCTGGAGTAACTCAGCGGGTCATGCAGCATCTCTGGAGAAAAGGAATCGGTGACGTTTTGGTTGAGACCCTTCAGGCCGGCCCACAGAACTGCCCCGAACAGACGCATTGTTTCTGCCTGCTCCTGCCCCACTGAAATCATTTCCACGTACCTCGACTCCATGCGTTCCCTCCTGACTCATCGCTCACCCAGCCACGGCCGAGTCGGTCAACGAATTGCCGTCGGGAATTTGTCCCTTATTTTGACCTTTTGTCCCTTATTTGGGAATGAGAAAGTTGGCGACCCCTATGTGACAGTCAAAGTAAAATTATAACCTTTACTGAAGGTGATTTTATTGGTATGACCTTTGTCAACACTGGACCAAATAGATAAACTTGGATGGTGAATTCAAATGGATTTATTCATAGAGCCATCACCACCGAACCAGGTCCTTCAATCCCAGTTGTCAATGTCGACCAAGATGCCCAATCTACATTAGACCCACCTACCCACGTTTGGCCCATTTCCTTCTAAACCAGGGGTGTAAATCGCAGGGGGGGCCAGGGGGAACATGTCCCCCTCCCCCTGTTTTGAGAGGTGGGGAACAATTTGCCCCCCACCCCCCCCTCATTATTTGTAATCCGGATTTTAAAACCCGGTGAAATCTCCGCTTTCCGCGAGACAGTGGGGGTGGGACTGTTGGTCGAGGGCGCCGATTGGACGAGAGAGACGTCAGTCAGCAGGCAATGGGGGCGGGACATGATGATTCAGCGCAATCATTGGAGGAGGGAGGTGTCGGTCAGAGGCGGAAGTTGGGGGGGGGGGGGGGGACTGAGGATAGAGCGCGGTGATTGGAGGAGGGAGATGTGCCAAAACACTCTTGGCATCCCTGGACACAGACCTGAGCCTCATCCACAGCCAGGATTGATCCCGGCTCTCCGACGCAGCTATCGCTGCCGAACCGCCACTGGACCGTCCCCGTCCCCACCCAAGTGCCCCCCCCCCCACGCCCGCGGGTGGCCAGAGACATCGGTAGTCAGACGGGCGCCGTGCCCCCAGGCCCACAGCCAGCGCAGAGAAGCAGCGCTAAACCCAGCTCAACTATGCCTGTCCCGCCAGGTTAACCTACAGCCCTGCCTGGACTGAAGGGAATAATGCCCAGGTTTCCAGCCAGCGTGGAAAAGCAGCACTAGCTCCACAGACTCCAGGCCGGTGTCCCGTCAGTCCAGGGAGGGCTGTATGTTAACCTGGCGGGACAGGCAGAGTTGAGATGTATTTAGCGCTGGATTGAGCTGTAATTACTGTTCACAGGGCCCACGGCTGAAGCCTCCAAAGCCTTGCGTGTGTGTGTGTGTGTGTGAGTGTGCGCATGTGCGCGCGGCTGCCAAGAATTTGTGTCACCCCGGTCCCCCCCATATTTTGATAGCGATTTCTGTGCCTTTTCTAAACCTTTCCTATCTATGTGCCTGTCCAAATGTCTTTTAAATGTTGTTATAGTATCTGTCTGAACTACCTCCCTCTGGCAATTTGTTCCATATACCCACCACCCTATGTGTGAAAAAGCTGCTCCGCTGGTTCCTATTAAATCTTTCCCCTCCCAACCTATTTCCTGATTTTTATACTCTGGTTAAAAGACTAACGCATTCACCCTATTTATTCCCTTTATGATTTTATACACCTTTGTCAGGTCAGTCTTTACTCTAAGGAATAAAGGCTTAGCCTGCCCTACCTCCTCTCCCTATAGTTCAGATCCTTCTCCAACTGCCTGAGAAGCAGTCAGTCCCGATCCGAAACCTGGTTGCCGATTCCGCCCACAGATGTTGCCTGACACTCTGAGTTCCTTCAGCACTTTGCATTCCATTCTACAGCTTACGTTTACGCACCACAACTTGGTCATTTTATGAAGATCAATAAAAGCCCTTTAAAACTGAAGAACTTCTTCCGAAGTTTCCGTAGTTTCAGAAGTACACGGCCGTGAAGCAAGAAAGGGTAAATCCCAATGTTCACACAGCAAGATGCCACAGTCATGCGATAATCACAAGATCACTTTATTTTTTGATGGTGGGTGAAATAAAAGGCCAGGATCCTGGAGAGAAATCCTTGGCCATTCTTCAGAAATTGCCATCCAGCTGAGTGAACAGCCAAGCCCTTGATCGAACAAACATTAAACATGGCAAAATTGCTGTCAAGCTGCCCATTCAGTGCCACCACGTAAAGTCAGTGCCAACCTGTTGCCCCTTTCTGCGCCCCCACTCCACTGCCCTCTCCTCCTCACCTCGTCACCCCTCTGAACACTTGCAGTGTTGACTATCGTGATAAGTTGATGTTTTGGGCGGCACGGTGGCGCAGCAGTAGAGTCGCTGCCCCACAGCACCAGAGACCCGGGTTCGATCCTGACTGCGGGCGCTGACTGTACGGACTTTGTAGGTCCTCCCTGTGACCGTTTGGTTTTTCTCCGGGTGCTCCGGTTTCCTCCCACACTCCAAAGGCGCGCGGGTTTGTCGGCAAATTGCTTCAGTAAAAAAAAAATTGGATATTGTCCCCAGTGTGTAGGATGGTGCTAGTATACGAGATGATCGCTGGTTGGTGTGGACTCTGTGGGTCGAAGGGTCTGTTTCCGTGCTGTATCTCTAAAGTCTTGAGTGAAGACTGCTGTCACAAATGCAGCCACGCCGCTTTCCGTTTCCTTCATTTCAGAATGCCTCTCTGTTACTGATCTTGAAGATAACGCTGGAGTTACACTTGGTTTTAATCCCTTCACACAGTGCTGCTCTATCAAGGATTGGCCTGTACATTTCTCCAGTAACTCAGAGCAAGGCCACTGATCAAAGCAGTTTGAGCTTGTAATCAGTGGATTACCGCTATGAAAATGAGGTTGCAACATGTTGCCAAAAATAGCTGGAATTACCCATTGACCGAACCGACCGCCGCACAACATGCAACTAGACTAACTGTTAACACAGCACTTTGTCCGTTCATTACTGAACGACCAGGAAACAGCGACTCCACTCATTTATGTACAATCCCAACAGAAAAGTATTTTTCTTTCTCCTGACACATTATCTTTAGTGTAATTGCAGAATCAACTTCCATATAGTTAGCATCGCAAACACAGAACACCCCAAGGCATTTCACTTAAAGTGTTATTAGGCTCTGCGTCACACGAGGAGTTGTTAGGGCAGAAGATAGGCACAAAATGGGTTTATAGGACTTGATATTACAATCCCTACCACAATTGGCACCTTCTCACTATCTTGAGTGGGGGTAGGGGTAAAATCTTCATTGGGGTCATCAGGTGGGCACCCTCGTTCCTTGGTGTTTCGTTGATAGGCCCATGACACCTTCAGAGGGCTCAACAGCAACACCTGGCATCCCAGGTGCGCTCCCCTCCGTGTTACCCCTCTTGCTGGTCATTTTGCTGCCCAGTTGGAGTCCTTCCTCTTCAGCCACAGCCAGTTGCTGCTTCGCTGGGCAGCCTCTGACAGCGACCTGCCAGCTTGCCGGAAGGCCTGTCCTCCAACTCCCATTCCCTTCAGGAGTCGGGTTGTTGACGTAACTCAAGCAGTATTCACTTTCAGTTCAGTTTAGTTTAATTGTCAGGTGTACCGAGGTGCAGTGAAAAGCTTTTTGTTGCGTGCTATCCAGTCAGCGGAAAGACACTACGTAACTACAAATCGATCCATTTACAGTGTACAGATACATGATAAGGGAATAATGTTTATGCAAGGTAAAGCCAGCAAGGTCCGATCAAAAATAGTCCGAGGGTCACCAAAGAGGTAGATAGTGGTTCAGGACTGCTCTCTGGTTGTGGTCGCATGATACTGTTGCCTGATAACAGCTGAGAGGAAACTGTCCTTGAATCTGGTGGTGCGCTTTTTCACACACTTCTATAACGTATGCCCGAGATGGGAGCGGGGAGATGGGAGAAGAGGGAGTGGCAAGGGTGCAACTCGTCCTTGATTATGCTACTGTCCTTGCCGAGGCAGCGTGAGGTGTATGCAGAATGTGTCAGAAGGGACAGCAGATGCAGGTTTACACAGAAGATAGACACAAAACTCAGCGGATCCCTGGAGAAAAAGGTTAGGTGTTGGAACAGAAAGTTAGGTTAAAGGGGTGAGTTTATAGGAGGGTCTTAACGGAGAACAAAGACGGAGGCTAAGAATTACCACTGAACATGGGGGGGGGCAACACAACCATCAACGGGGGTGGTGAAGGAAGCTGAGAGTTCATGGAAACGTGTGGATTCTGGCTGCAACTCATTGGGAATGTGGGCATGCACTGGGTTGAGTTTAAACTATTACTTGAAGGTCAGGCATGACTTTAACCCATCTGAGGCTGAAATTTCAAGTATAACTAGATAAGGAACAGGCGTTTAACAACTAGATTTAATGCCATCAACATCACAGGAGAAATAAACAAAGACTTGTGCAACTTGAAAGGCCCTGATGGATTCAAAAATATTTATTTTTGAAATAAACTTTTATGGTAACCAAGCGCCGTTTTAAAATTGCAGTTTTTATTGGCAAGAAGTGCCTTTGTTTTGCCTTCAGTTTTATGACATTTACCTTCGGGTTTTACTGAGTGGTGAGTACAAAATTGACTATCAGTCATCGCACTGACAGGACTATTACCCTCACAGGTGCTCACTAGTCTGACGGATAGTCTCCACGTTTCATGCAGGTAAGTGGTTCGCCCTTGGTTTTCTTCAAAGCGTCCAATTAAAGATGTGCTTTCTCATTACCTCTGGCTTCCGAGTCGGGCAACTGGAATTGGGAACAGCCGAAGGAGGAGCTGCTTCAAACCAAGGCTTCCACAAATCTCTTCTGAAATGCCGGTGATAAAAATGGCACAACGGAGCTTCAGTGGCATGAAGAGTAAATCAAAACGGCCAAACGTATTAAGTGTCCGGAGGCATGAATGAGGTTTGTCTGTGTAGCAGCTCAGGTCAGCTGAGGGCACCGGTCGCTTGCTGTGGGCGGAGAGGAAGCAGGAAACGCAGTTAAAGAGGATGGGAAGAAGCAGAGCCAGAGAGTCGTACCACATGGAAACAGGCCCTTCGGCCCAACTTGCCCATGCCAAACAACTGCACTAGAACCACCTGACCACATTTGGCCCATATCCTTTTACAAAACTTTAGACTATACCTAAATATACAATAATAAGTTTATAATAATATACTTATTATTGTGACAATAACAAACTAAACTAAATTCAACTATCCGTGCATCTGTCCAAATGTCTTTTAAATGTTGTTAAAGTACCTGCCTTAAATGCCCCCTCTGGTACCTTGTCCCATATAACCACCACCGGCTGTGTAAAAAGGCTAGATGCAGGAAGATTGTTCCCAATGTTGGGGAAGTCCAGAACAAGGGGTCGCAGTTTAAGGATAAGGGGGAAATCTTTTTGGACTGAGATGAGAAAAACATTTTTCACACAGAGAGTGGTGAATCTGTGGAATTCTCTGCCACAAAAGGAAGTTGAGGCCAGTTCATTGGCTATATTTAAGAGGGAGTTAGATGTAGCCCTTGTGGCTAAAGTATCAGGGGGTATGGAGAGAAGGCAGGTACAGGATACTGAGTTGGATGATCAGCCATGACCATATTGAGTGGCGGTGCAGGCTCGAAGGGCCGAATGGCGCACCTATTTTCTATGTTTCGATGTTTCTAAGTTGTCCCTCAGGTTCCTATGAAATCTTTCCCCTCTCACCATAAACCGATGTTGATGGCAGGACAATGGTACAGCGGTAGAGTTGTTACTTTACAGCACCAGGGGCCTGGGTTCGATCCTGACTACGGGTGCTCTCTGCACAGAGTATGCATGTTCTCCCTTTTCTCCATGTGTTTAGTTTAGTTTAGAGGTACAGTATGCAAACAGGCCCTTTGGCCCACCGAGACCACAGCATCCTGCGATCCCGGCACACTAACACTATCCTACACACACAAGGGACAATTTACAGTTTTGCCAAAGCCAATTAACTTACAAACCTGTACGTCTTTGGAGTGTGGGAGGAAACCGGAGCAAACCGGGAGAAAACCAACGCGGTCGCGGGGAGAACGTACAAACTCTGTACAGACAGCGCCCGTAGTCGGGATCAGGATGCTCTGATTTCCTCCCACACTCCATAAAGTGATCACTGGTTCACACTGACTCAGTGGGTTGTAGGGCCTGATTCCACCCTGCATCTCTAAACAAAATTAAACTCAACTGGTTTTTGATTTCCTCTACTCTGGGTAGAAGACTAAGAGCATTCATTCTATCTTTTCCCCTCATGACTTTATACACCTCTACAAATCACCCCTCTTCCCCCTGAGCTCCAAGGAATAAACTCTTAGCCTGCCTGCCTGTGGGTCAGGGCCTCAAATCCTGGCAACAACCTCGTAAATTGTCTTTGCAGCTTAATGCCGTCTTCCCTATAACAGGGTGACCAAAATTGAACACAATACTCCAAATGCGGTCTCACCAGCACCTTGTACATCTGCAACCTAACATCCCAACATCTGTACTCAATATCTAGAAACAAAGAACAGCGGGTGCAGATTTATACCAAAGATGCTGGTGTAACACAGCTGGTCAGGCAGCATCTCTGGAGAAAAAGACTGGGTGACGTTTCAGGCTGCGACCCTTCTTCAGACCCTACAGTGTACAGTCGACTGATTCTACCATCTGAAGCAGGATCCCGACCAGAAACGTCACCCATCCTTTTTCTCCAGAGATGCTGCCTGGCTCGCTGAGTTATGCCAACATGCTGTGTATATCTTTTCTATACTCAATACACTGACTGATGAGGGACAATTAGCTAACATTGAACCGGTGGTTTCTGTTGCTGATAGTTCATCCCACTTCACATCTCAGACTGACCAAAAACAACAACAAAAAAGTTTCACATTTATGCAATTTCAGAGCATTAAGGGCCTGACCCACTTGACGCTTTTTTCGGCGACTGTCGGCATCATTGACTGACGTATCAGGCGTAAAAGTCGCGGCGTGATGGCGTATTGGCGAGCGGTCTGTCCTCAAGTGTCGCAACATTTTTTTTGTCGCCGCTGGATATTGAAATAATAATATAATAATAATAATCTTATTTATATAGCACATTTTTAGTCAACTTGCATTGAACCCAAAGTGCTTCACATAATTACATTACATTTACACACAGGCAAAGGTGGGTGAAGTGTCTTGCCCCAAGGACACAACGACAGTATGCACTCCAAGCGGGATTCGAACCGGCTACCTTTCGGTCGCCAGCCGAACACTTAGCCCATTGTGCCATCTGTCGTCCCTATGTTCAAAAACTTTTCGGCAGTTGCCGAAAAAATGGCCAAGTGGGACAGGCCCTTCAGCTGTGGAGCATTTCAGGTTGTCGTTCATGTTAGATGTGCAATCATTGCTGTAGGAAATGCAACGGCCACTTTTGCTCAGTTGCAAACTCTTACAAACTGTAGAGTGATAAAGGCCAGATAATCTGCCTGTTTCAATAATGAAAGTTGAACATTAACAGCGACCTTTGTTGGAGGTGGAAGGGGGAAATTCTGTTTGCAAATACAGGGTGTCCCTGCCTCGGCTTCCAACACTTGACTAATACAGACTAATACAAAATGCCGGGGTAACTCAGCGGGTCAGGCCACATCTCTGGGGAAAAGGAATAGGTGACGTTTCGGCACGAGAACCTTCTACAATCTGAAGAACCTGACCTGCTGAGTTACTCCAGCATTTTATGTCTAACTTCGGTGTAAACCAGCATCTGCAATTCCTTCCCTTCACACCTGACTAATAGACCCGCCCCCCCATACAAACGTGCACTCATTATATTATCTCTAAACGGAGATAAATAGAGATGTGGGGAAGGGAGGGGGAGGGGGTCAGTTTAGTGGCACTGCAGGTGGAGTTTCAACCTTACAGCACCAGAGACCCATGTTCGATCCTGACCACGGGTACTGTCTGTATGTAGTTAGTGCGTTCTCCGTCTGACTGTGTGGGTTCTTTCCTGGTGCTCCGGTTTCCTCCTACACTCTAAAAACGTGAATGTTTGTAGGTTAATTGGCCTCTATACATTTTCCCTAGTGTAGAATAGAACTAGTGTATGGGTGATCGCTGGCCGGTTCAGACTCTCTGGGCTGAAGGGCCTGTTTCCATGCTGTATCTCTAAAACTAATTATTAAAAACAAATGAAGGAGGAGAACAGCACCTCATATTCCGCTTGGGGAGTCTGCATCCTGCGGGCATGAACATTGAATTCTCCCAATTTTGTTAGCCCTTGCTGTCTCCTCCCCTTCCTCAGCCCTCGAGCTGTCTCCTCCCATCCCCCAGCCCTCGGGCTCCTCCTCCTCCTTTTTCCTTCCTTCTCCCCGCCACCCCCTATCAGTCTGAAGAAGGGTTTCGGCCCGAAACGTTACCTATTTCCTTCGCTCCATAAATGCTGCTGCACCCGCTGAGTTTCTCCAGCACTTTTGTGTACCTTCTTATTAAAAACAAATGTCTGACGTATGTACCAACATTCCTTCCTACTACAGAACTAGCAGAACTCTCTCTTTCTCCTCTCTCTCTCTCTCTCTCTCTCTCTCTCTCTCTCTCTCTCTCTCTCTCTCTCTCCTCTCTCTCTCTCTCTCTCTCTCTCTCTCATCTCCTCTCTCTCTCATCTTGTTCTCTTCTTCTCTATCTTATATGCTATGTGCCACAGCGCACCAAATTCAAATCCACGTGACCACAGATTACCTGTTCACACCAGTTCTATGTTGTCCCATTTACAATCGACTGCCTACAAACTAGGAACAATTTGCAGAGCGCAATTAACCAACAAACCCACACGTCTTTGGGATGTGGGAGGAAACCGATATCACAAACCCAGAAGAATTTGCGTGATAACGGGAAAGCAAAGATAGATTGACGGCACACACATCATCAATTAATGATGGATGTTGTTCGTGTCGTCCTGACTGAGGCCGTAATGGGGATCTGAAATCCATCAGGTGAGCACCAAGATATTTAAGGTCAACACCATTGGCGCAGTGGTAGAGTCGCTGCCTTACAGCGCCAGAGACCTGGGTTGCATCCTAACCACAGGCACTCTTGGTATGGAATTTGCACATTCTACTTGGGACCACGTGGGTTTTCTCCAGGCACTGTGGTTTCCTTCCACACTCCAAAGACGTACAGGTTTGTAAATTGTAAATTGTCCCTAGTGTGTAGGATAGTGCTAGTGAATGGGTGATCGCTGGTTGGCACGACTCGGTGGGCTGAAGGGCCTGTTTCCGCGCTCTATCTCTAAAATCTAAAGTATGTTTGTTAAACAAACAGCATGTTTTTTCCTGAGCTGTCACTCCCTTTCCAACTGCAGATGAATGATTATACCGAATGCAACACGTAGAAAGATAAAGCAACTAGCGATATGTTTACTGCCAGTGGAACATGCGTAAGACATACAAGATGAACAAATCCAAATGCAAGCAGAACTAGGTCAAATCTCCGATCTTGCTAAATAAAACTGTACAGGCTTAGCCATTTAATCTGGACAGTGGAATACCACTGGGTAATTGATTCGATACTACTGAGGCAAAGCCTCATAGTTTCCCCACTGGCTTTATATGAAATATTTATAAAGACAGATGGCACATTTTATTGACAAACAATGGGATGATTGGACATCATAGGTGATGCCGACAAAATAATCTTAACTGAAATTTCAACATTCATCTACATATATATTTTAACTTTTGCAAATGTAAGTGCCTGAATAATCAAACTGATTGTTCACATCTCGATTGTAACCAAGTCTTTCCGCTGACAGGTTAGCACGCAACAAAAGCTTTTCACTGTACCTCGTTGCAATTGACAATAAACTAAACCGAACACTTCGGATGGACACAGAATGCTGGAGTAACTCAGCGGGTCAGGCAGCATCTCTGGAGAAAAGGAATTGGTGACGTTTCGGGTCGAGACCCTTCTTCAGGCAGAGAGTCAGGGGAAAGGGAGACCAGCATGTGCCGTTCCTTCCTACATTCTCTGAACTTCTCATTTGGAAGGAGTGTTTAACAGAATTACATTGACAGAAAGTGAAAGGAAAGTAAAGGGAAGGAGAAATTAGGCAGTGTTTTATCAGCAGTCAAAATGAATTAGCTTTTAGGCTCTGAAAAAGGTTTCAGGCTCTGAAAAAGGGTTCCAACCTGAAACATCACCCATCCTTTTTCTCCACTGATGCTCCCTGGCCCGCTGAGTTATACCAGCATTTTGTGTCTATCAAAGGAACTGCAAATGCAGGAATATGGAACAAAAAAGGAACTGAAAATGAAGAAGGGTTCCCCCCCGAAACGTCATCTATCCATGTTATCCAGAGATGCTGTCTGACCTGCTGAGTTACTCCAGCACTTTGTGTCTTTTTTTGTAAACCATCATTGCAGTTCCTTCCGTCTCTGTTGGAGGATCTCAGCATTTGGGGGGAAGGGAGGCTTTGTTGTCGGGTGCCACAGATAATTGGCGCACAGCATCAGAGATCCGGGTTCAATCCTGACTACGGGTGCTGTGTGTACATGGTTTTGTATGATCTGCCCGTGACAGTGTGGGTTTTCTACGGAGGCTCCGGTTTCCTCCCACACTCCAAAGACGTGCAGGCTTGCAGGTTAAATGTCCGCTGTGAATTGTAAATTGTCGCTTGTAGGTACGATAGTGCGAGAGTACGGGGTGATCGATGGCTGGCTGTATCTCTAACGTCTAAAATCTAAAGGAAGGAATTGGGAATTAGCTTTGGGTCGGGCTCAGTCCAGATCTCCGCAGTCACAGCTGCACCACACAAACTTTCCCTAAATTAGTGCAAACTATATACGGAACTGCTGAGGGAACTTTAGTTATGTTATTGGTACAGTAACACTGGTACATCTCCATCAGGAGTCAGTGGTAGGGTTGATAAAGTCATTAGTGGCTGCAATGAGGAAGGATGTTCGATAGGGCCCCGAGTGTTGACATCACTCACAACAACTGAAGACACTTTCAGGAAGAGATATTCACCACAATGCTGAATGTTAGCTTAAAGAGCACATTGGAGGGAGAAATTCATTCACATTTTTTCCTGCCCTGCTTTGTCCTGCCCCTCCTTTCTCCCAGCTTTCTTCCCCTTCCCCCCCCCCCCCCCCCCCCCCCCCCCCCCCCCCCCGCCAGTGATGGACTGGCCAGGGTGTCAGCTTGCCCGATGGCAAGTGGGCCTCTGATGAAGTGGACCATCCTATATCAAGTGGGCCGTTGATGAAGTGGGCCCCCTTTGTCTCCTGTCAACCAATATTTTTAGATCCAGTCCGCCACTGCCACTGCCCCCCGCAACCAGTCTGACGATAAGTCCCGGCCCAAAGCAGCCACTTGAGATGAATGGGGAAGGAACACTCGTTTTAAGCCTAATGGTGTGGGAAAAATGTGAAAACAGTACAAAACAAGGAACTGCAGATGCTGGCTTACAAAACAGGACATGAAGTGGAGGAGTAAACTCAGCGGGCCACACAGCATTTCTGCCGCAAAGTGGCGCAGCGGTACAGGTGCTGCCTTGCAGCGCCAGGGACCCGGGTTCAATCCTGACGACGGGTGCCATCTGTACGGGGTTTGTACCTTCTCCCTGGGAATGTGTGGATTTCCTCTGGGTGCTCCGGTTTCCTCCAGTATTGAAGGCGTACTGTACAGGCAGGTTTGTGGGCCTAGTGTGTGCGACATGGAACTGGTTCAAATTTCAACTCCCCTTTGCGAGGGAGAAAAAGACACAAAGTGCTGGTGTAGCTTAGTATCTTCAGAAGTTCGGTATGTCCACACCAACCCTCACCAATGCTTTTGTTTGCGTGCTGCCCAGTCAAACAGGCGAAACATGAACACAATCAAACCGCCCGCAGCGCACAGATAAATGATAACGGGTGCATTTAGTGCAAGAAAACACACCAACGCCTCTACTTCCCCAGTAGCTTAGGAAATGAGACACGTCCCCAACAACCCTCACCAACATCTACAGATGTTTAGGTGATTGCTGGTTGGCAAGGACTCGATGGGCCAAAGGGCCTGTTTCCATGCTGTATTTCCAAAGCTATCGGGTTCTGGACCGGGAGTTGGAAAGTTGGATCCAGCCTAAAGAGTTGTCTTCGGACAGGCATGGACCTGATGGGCCAACGGGTCTTTGATGCTGTGCTGCAACAATTGCTGGAGCTGCTATCTTCGGAGGACAATGGTGCGGGGCTAGGGTGACAACTCTCAGCAGCACTGAACAGTCTTGTGTACATGGGTGGAGATCAGTGCTATTATTGTGATGGTGCATACGGCACCTTTTAGTTTAGAGATACAGCGTGGAAACAGGCCCTTTGGCGCACCAAGTCTGCACCGACCAGCGATCCCCACACTCTAACACTATCCTAACACTACACCACTAGGGACAATTTACAATTTCACTGAAGCCAATTAACCTATAAACCTGTATGTCTTTGGAGTGTGGGAGGAAACCAGAGCTCCCGGAGAAAATCCGCACAGGTCATGGGGAGAACGTACAAACTCCGTACAGACAGCACCCATAGTCAGGATCGAACCCTAGTCTCTGATGCTGCAAGGCAGCAACTCTACCATTCCGCCACCGTGCCACCTCTAAATTTTTTCTTGGATATTATTTTAACAATATATTTAATTTTTAAACATGTGTTGATTTTATATATTTTAGATAGTAGTTTATTAAAATTGATTGATTGTTCAAAAACTCAAACTGAAGACGGGGTATATTGATGGAAATAAATATTGATCAATGTCGCTTAATTCTTAATTGATATATGTACTGCCTTCTTTTGTCTACCGAAAAACCACTGATGAAGATTATAGTCCGTGGGTGTTTGGTGGGGCATTCGGGGCTGCAGAAGGCACATTCAAAGTTTAACTCCCCTTTTAAGAGGAACGAAATGGACACACAGTGCTGGAGTAATTCAGTGGGCCCAGCAGCATCTGTGGAGAACATGGATAGGTGATGTTTCAGGTCGGGATCCTTCTTCAGACACAAAACGTCACCTCCCCATATTCTCCAGTGATGCTACTGAGTTACTCCAGCACTTAATCATAGAGTCACGGAGTGATACAGTGTGGAGACAGGCCCTTCGGCCCAACCTGCCCATACCGGCCAACATGTCCCAGCTACACTAGTCCTACCTGCCTGCATTTGGTCCATATCCCTCCAAACCTGTCCTATCTATGTACCTGCCTAACTGCTTCTTAAATGTTGGGATAGTCCCTGCTTCAACTACCTCCTCTGGCAGCTTGTTCCATACATCCACCACCCTTTGTATGAAAAAAGTTACCCCTCAGATTACTATTAAATCTTTTCCCCTTCACCTTAAACCTATGTCCTCTGGTCCTCGATTCACCTACTCTGGGCAAGAGACTCTGTGCATCTACCCGATCTATTCCTCTCATGATCTTATACACCCCTATAAGATCACCTCTCATCCTACTGCGCTCCAAGGAATAGAGTCCCAGCCTACTCAACCTCTCCCTATATTTCAGACCCTCTAGTCCTGGCAACATCCTTGTACATCTTCTCTGCAACCTTTCCAGCTTGACAATATCTTTCCTATAGCATGGTGCCCAGAACTGAACACAATGAACACTTGGTGTCCCCTTTGGTAAACCAGTAATCTGCAGGTCCTTGTTTCCCTCCTTTATGAGGTGTTGACAGTCTTCAGGTAGCCACAGGGATAAAGATGACGATTCCACTTCGGATTGATGTAGCCAGACTGTGATTTCATGATAAAAAGGGAGCCACTGATTAATTCTGCTCCCTGGTACTGTGCCCAAATTAACATCTATCCAACGATGTTATAATGATTCCTTTAGATATTAACATTGAACTAGATGTCTGAATATGGGGGAAAAAAACACAATTTAATTGCATAGCAACAGAGAAATATAAACCAAGCGATATCTGTGTACATGGAAACATTTACACATTAGCAGAAATTGAATCGCTTGTAACATTACATTAAGATCGTGCTGATACAGGGTTTTCAGAACATGTTTTGCCTTCTGAAGCATTTCCTGTATCCAGCCACCACCAGGCTTAGGAGATCTATGATGAATTGCATACCATTTTGAGTCACTTCTGACCCTTTCCTATTTTTGCAGCCTTGGTTCTTTTCACTGAGTGCAATAATCAATAACTGAACACGATCCGATCTGTGTCTCAGCTATTTGTTCGAATTGCCCTGCTCTGCAAGAGTGTAACTTGTCTGATTCGACCTGGAGGATGCTTTGTCATAGCTTACGTGCAGCCAAATACCTTGTACTGTAATTGGTGCTTTGCACAATATGCTGCAATATGTGCCACAGAATTGGATATGTCTGCATTCCACAAGGAGCAACAAACCAGGGCTCTTTTGAAATTGACTGGGCTGTATTAATGCACAGTTTCCTGTCAGCAACCAATAACATAAGCCAATGCAATAACAATTACTCAGTACACTACACCCAATGTTCCAGCCTCTCAAAGTTTATTTTTCTGTGAAAGCTGAAATCACAATACAAGCAGAATAACGTCACGTTCAGTTTTAGTTCAAGTTATATGTTCATAATTTCTAGGAGCAGAATTTGGCCATTTGGCCCACTAAGTCCACTCTGCCATTCAATCATGGCTGATCTATCTTTCCCTCTAAACCCAATTCTCCTGTCTTCTCCCCATAACCTCTGACACTCTTACTAATCTAGAATCTGTCCCTTAAAAATATCTATTGACGGCCTCCACATCCGTCTGTGGCAGTGAATTCCACAGATTCACCACCCTCTGACTAAAGAAATTCCTCCTCGTCTCCTTTCTAAAGGTACGTCCTTTTATTCTGCGGCTGTGGTCTCTGGTCCTCAACTCTGGTTTAGTTTATTAAGCAGCTGTCCCACTTACGTGTCCTTGGCACGCTAATTACGTGACCTCGTGGTCGCGTTGAGGTGTGACAGTCCGGCGAAGGTCGCGCGCGATTTCACACGCCCGCACAGCCGTTTGGAGCACGTGACGTCATTTGAAGATGGACGCAAAATGCTGGATTAACTCAGTGGGACCGGCAGCATCTCTGGAGAGGAGGAATGGGTGACGTTTCGTGTCGAGACTCTTCAGTCTGAAAGAAGGGTCTTGACCCGAAACGTCACCCATTGCTTCTCTCCAGAGATGCTGCCGGTCCCACTGAGTTACTCCAGCATTTTGTGTCTATCTTCAATTTTCTTGGCCCTGCTCTGAGTTCAGCAATCGTTTGCCTGCTTCTGCTGCTGTTGAAGGTGAGACGTTGCATCGCGCCAGGGTCTTGGGCCTGTCCCACTTTGGCCGTCAGTTACACAACGTTAGCGTGCGAAGATTTTGTTCGCTACAAAAATTTCGGAGCCCCGCGCAATGTCTCGCACAACTACATACCCCTCCGCGCTTCTCAGTGGGACCGGCCCCGCGCGACCATACGATGCCCGTGGGCCTCAACGCGACCACGAGGTCGCATAATTTGCGTGCCAAGGACACGTAAGTGGGACAGGCCCTTTATTGTCATGTGCACAGAGGTACAGTTAAGAGGTTTTGTTTGCGCGCTATCCACTGAGATTACACATGAACACAATCAAGCCGTCCACAGTGCACAGATAAAGGATAAAGGATACAACATTTAGTGCAAGATATTTGGTGCAAGAAAGCACACGAACGCCTCTACTTCCTTAGTTGCTTATGTAGTTCGACAGGACCCCAACAACCTCCACGAACATCTACAGATGCGGTGCAGATAGCATTTTATATCGGGATTCATCACAGCATGAGAGCAGCTCCATCCAAGACCACAAGATATTGCAGAGAGTTGTGGACGTGGTCCAGACCATCAAGCAAGCAAACCTCCCTTCCATTGACTCCGTCAGCACTTCACACTGTCCGACAAGACCTCCAGCACAAACAAGGGCTAGTCTCCCTCTTCTCCCCTCTGCCCTCAGGCAAGAGGTACAGATGTTTGAGAAAGCATACCTCCACATTCAGGGACAGTTGCATCCCAGCTGTTGTCAAGCAACTGAACGGTCCTGTCACCAGCCAGCGAGTGCTCTTGTTCCCCTATCTACCTCATTGTAGACCTTATCTTGAAGCGGTCTTTATCGGACTTTATCTTGCACCCTTTTGTTGTATCTGTACACTGTAGATTGATTGTAATCATGTGTAGTCTTGGATAGCACACGACAAAAGCTTTTCACTGTGCCTTGGTACACACGAGAATAATATTAAACTGAACCGGTAAATTTGAAGTCCGATAAAGTCCGATTAAAGATAGTTCAACGTTTCTGATGAGGTAGATGGGAGATCAGGACCGCTCTCTGGTTGATGAGAGAAGCATTCCGTTTGCCGACAACATCTGGGAAGTAACTACCCCCAAACCATGCTGTGATGTATCTCAATAAAATGTGTTATTTGGTGCATCTGTTGGTGAGGGTTGTTGGGGATATACTGACCTTCTGATAAAGTAGAGGCATTTTTTTGTAAACCAGCATCTGTGGTTCCTTGTTTCCAGAATTACATTTTGATTACAATAAATTGTACCACTAAGCAACCCTTCTTCCCCTTTTTGTAATTCAGCATTCACTGATTCCAAGGAATCAAAGGGTGAATTGGAACCTTGTGTGGGCGAGATAATGGCACATCTGCTAGAGTTCCGCGTTCGATCCTGGCCTCGATGTTGTCCGTGCAGAGTTTGCACGTTCTCCCTGGAACCAGGTGGATTTCCTGCAGGTGCTCCGGTTTCCTCCCCTCATCCCAAAGCTGTTTCCCGTGCAGGCTTGTTGGTATTTGACCGCCGTTAAATTCATATGTTCATAACTTCATGAGTCGCAGAAGCAGAAGCAGTAGCAGACCATTCAGCCCATCAAGTCTACTCCACCATTCAATCATGGCTGATCTACCTTCCCCTCTCAACCCCATTCTCCTGCCTTCTCCCCATAACCCTTGACACCCTTAAGGGCCTGTCCCACGAGCATGCAACTGCATGTGGCGAGCGCGACCAAACCGGGAAGCGGGGGCCGCGCGGAGGTCGAGTGATCCCGTACGAGTTGACGTGAAGTTCGAGCGAAGTCCACTGGAAGTTCGCGCTAGGCGTACGCCCTCAAGATGCTGCGTACGGCGTCGAGACGGTGCGTGCGGCATTGAGACGGTGCGTACGCCCGTCGTGGTGGTGCGTACGGCCTCAATGCAGCTGCAGGCAGTTGCCGCGCAGAATTTTTGAACAGTGTCAGTTTTTCGGAGCCCCGCGCGATGTCGGGACCAACTCCGCACAACTCCATACGGCTCTGGCGATCGAAGTGGGACCGGCCCCGCGAGGCCGTACGGCTCAAGCGACCACGTTAGGTCGCGCTTGCTGCATGCAGTCGCATGCTCGTCGGACAGGCCCTTAACTAATCAAGAACCTGTCAATCTCCACCTTCAAAATACCCATTGACTAGACCTCCACAGCCGTCTGTGGCAATGAATTCTGCGGATTCACCACCCTCATCTCCTATCTAATGGTATATCCTTCTACTATGAGGTCTATGCTGTCTGGTCCTGGACTATCTTACATGGAGACATGGGTGGAAATTGTCCATAGTGTGCAGTGGGTGCAAAAGTGGGATGATATAGAACTGGTGTGAATGGATGATTGATGATTGGTACAGACTAGGTGGGTTGTTCCCATACAATATCTCTAAACTCTAATCTCTTATCTCATCCGTGCTCTCTTTACACTCAGCTTCAGCCGGGGAAAGAGGAATCATTGAGTTAACCATTTTTTCTTCATTAGTTTCTCGTAATTTTCTGTCCTTCTCGTGTGAGGCTTTGATCTGCACACCTGCAGGTTCCAGCAAAGCTCAGCTCTGCAAATCTTGCATTTATCTAAAATCACCTCGGGATATCTCAGCTTATTTCTCAACCAATAATTCATGTTTTGCGGGCATAATCTTACTGAACAAGCAGTGGAATAAATTAATTCACAGGATATAACCAAGCAGTCTGGTCTCCACAAAAGCCACTGCTCCTCTTTGAATGCCAAGACTGACATATCATTGCAATAATGCATAGTATTGCTCACGGAGTTATGGAGTCATACAGCACGGAAACAGGTCTCTCGGCCCATCTTGCCTATTTCTGCTGGGCTCATCCATTTGCTTGCATTTGATCCATATCCCCCTAAATCCCTCTGATCTATTTGTTTTGTCCAAATATCATTTGAAAGCCATATTGTATCTACTCCGGAAGTCCGTCTGTGTTTTCCTTTTTTTTGTTTTCTTTTGTCTTGTTAGATGTATATTTTAGTCTATTTTTAGTTGTGTATACGTGGGGGGTGGGGAAAGTTTAAAAAAAATCTCTTCCTTCAATGGGGGTGCGACCTTTTCCTTGTCGTATCTCCATCTCCGTCTGCGCTGAGACCTAATATCGTGGAGCTGGCGGCCTCCAACTGGAATCGACCTCCAGTGGCAGAGCCTGTGGACTCACCATCGCGGAGCTGGCTGACTTGGTGGCGCTGTGGCTGTGACCCGACTTCGGAGGCTTCGGCCGCGAGCCCTGTGGACGGTAACATCAGGAGCTCGCAGGTCCCTGGTTGGTGACCGATTTTTGGGAGCTCCCACAACAACAGCTTCGTTGGCCCCGAATCGCGGAGTTTGAATCGGCCCGTTCACGGATCTTGGAATCGGCCGCGGGATTTACCATCACCCGGCGGGGACTTCAACATCGAGAGCCTCGATCGCCTCAACGCAGCGGGAGAACAAGCAAGG
The DNA here is from genome assembly GCF_028641065.1 of Leucoraja erinaceus. Classification (NCBI taxonomy): domain Eukaryota; kingdom Metazoa; phylum Chordata; class Chondrichthyes; order Rajiformes; family Rajidae; genus Leucoraja; species Leucoraja erinaceus. The sequence goes on along the minus strand of NC_073388.1, from coordinate 45,867,761 downwards.
AAGGGATAAGACTTTTTGCCCTCCATCACAGTGAGGAGGTGCCTGGAGATTCACTGTGATGGATGTTTGTGTTAAATTGTGTTAATTGTGTGTTTTGTTGCTTTTTTCTGTCGTGACTGCAATTTCGTTCAAACTATTGTTTGAATGACAACAAAGGAAGTTCTGTTCAATTCAACTCAATTCAATACTTCTGTAGCTTCCTCTGGCGGGTCCTTCCAGGGGCGGCACGCCGGTAATTACCACAGCGGTCGGCAAAGTTCATCACCTTCACGCCTGGGACCGGCGTTCTAGCCGAAGATTTTTGGTTGCTACGGGGGCCGAGGTCAGCGTGGTGCCCCAGCGGTAGAGTTGCTGCCTTAAAGCACCAAAAGAACCGGGCTCCATCCTGACTACGGGTGCTGTCTGTATGGTGTTTGTACGTTCTCCCTGTGACCTCGTGGGCTTTCTTCGGGTGCTCTGGTTTCCTCCCACACTCCATAGAGGTACATGTTTGTCGGTTAATTGGCTTCTGTAAATTGCCCCTAGCGTGTAGGATAGAACCAGTGTACAGGTGATCGCTGGTTTGGTGCGGACTCGGTGGGCCGAAGGGCCTGTTTCCACGTTGTATCTCTAAACTAAACTAAAGTAAACTAACTAAAATATGGACCACCCTCTGTGTGAAAAAAAGTTGCTCTTGAAATCCCTCTTAAATCATTCCCCTCTTAATTTAAGCCTTTGAACTCTAGTTTTGGTATCCTGTACCCTGGGAAAAAGACTGAGTATTCACTTTGTCCATGCACCTCGTGGTCTTGTGCAGCTCAATGAGATCATCCCACAGCGTTCTACGCTGCACAGGAAAGAAATAATTCTCAGCCTACCCATAACTCATCTGGTTACTCAAACCCACAAATCCAGTTAACATCCTGGTGAATTTCTTGTGCGCCCTGTAATGTCTTACTTAAGACCTTGATGTGACTAGCACAATGAATACATGCCCGATATCTTGTAGGAAAAGTTTCATCTGCAATGACTGAAACTACTAGAAGGTTACTTGACCTCAGTCACGAGGCACAGGTACATTTGCCAGCTTCTGCTTTTGGCCTCAAGGGGCACTGGCATATACATTACATATTACATTACATATTACATTATATATACATCACATCTCCCCCTTCACTTTAATTACATCACATCTCCCCCTTCAACGTTGGGGTCAATACAAACTATTTTCAATACTAAACAATTTAACCTTTAATCAATTTAACGTGGATAACAAACGTTTAACAATACTAATATTGATGACAAATACAAACTTTACATCCCCCTTCGTCATTGGGGTTTCATTTACGTGTACGGCATATAAATGAACATACAGTAGATTTTCCTTCATTTAATTACATCACATCTCCCCCTAATATCCACTTTAGGATTTACCCTAGACTCAATTAAGAGTGCTATTGTTTTTCATTTTAACCTCAAACTCTAGAAACTCTAACAAAGGGCCTGTCTCATTGCCTTTTGCTGCGACTGGGAGACTGGCTCCTGCCTCTCGCTGCATCTCGGTGCATCGTGTCTTCTGGGGACTTGCCCCTTTCTGGGAGACTATTTCTGGCCTCTGGGAGACTGGCTACAGGTGGCTTATCCACGGCTTCACAGGGGTCTATCCACAGCTACTGGATCACACACCCTTTCCAGCTGAATAAATGGTTGAGCAGCTAACCCTGTACCCCTCTACCCCTGTGGCTGGGTAACCAGAACTGCACACTACTCCAAGTGTGGTCTAGCCAACCACCTATACAGCTGTATGTCATGATGTCCCGACTTTTGTACTGAATGCCCTTCCCAGTGAAGGCTAACGTGTCAAACTCCCTTTACACCCACTCTGCCCATCCATCTCCCGACACTCTCGGGGAACCATGCACCTACACTCCCAGATCACTCCGCTCTGCAATGCACATCATGGCTTTGCCAGTTACTGTGTAAGTCCTGCCCAGGATTGATACACCAAAGTTCATTGATACATCGAACCTTATACTTGTCATAGTCAAACTCCATTTGCATTTCACAGCCCATCTTCCCAATGATCTGGAACCAGTTGCAAACGTAGACAGCTTCCTCACTCTCCACTTCTCCGCTAATTCTAGTGTCTTGTACCATTTTGTAGCATTTACAGCGCAGAAAATGGTCATTTATTCCAAAGTGCTTATACATTATTTACGTTCCATGTGAGCTTCCTCCTCTCCTTCATCCAATGCTTGTGATATAGCAGTGAACATAGAGCAGTACAGCACAGGAACAGGCCCTTCAGCCCACAATGTCTGTGCTGGACATGAAGTCGTGAAACTCACCACCTCTGCCTACACGTGATCCATATCCCTCCATTCCCTGCTCGTTCATGTGCCTACGCAAAAGTCTCCTCAACGTTACTCTCGTATCTGCCTCAACCACTACGCACAACAATGTATTCCCGCAATCATATCTAGTGGGATTTAGTTTAGTTTAGTTTAGTTTAGAAATATAGCGCAGAAACAGGCCCTTCGGCCCACCGGGTCTGCACTGACTAACGATCCCCGCACATTAACACAACCCTACACACACTAGGAACAATTTAAACTTATACAAGTATACAAACGGAATCCAATAAACCGACAAACCTGTACGTCTTTCGACTGTGGGAGGAAACCGAAGATCTCGGAGACAACCAACGTGGTCACTGGTAGAGCATACAAACTCCGTACAGATAGCAACCGTAGTCAGGATCGAACCTGGGTCTCCAGCGCTGCAAATGCTGTAAGGCAGCAACTCGACCACTGCACCACCTCCACCACCACCCTTGGCAGCACGTCCCAGGCACCCACCAACCTCCGTGTAAGAAACCTGCCCCGCACATCTCCTTTAAACTTAGCTCCTCTCTCCTTATAGTTATGTCCTCTAGTCTTTGACAATTCCCTGCAAAACCCCCTACCTAGTGCCAGGAAGCTCACTCCCAATTGCGATCCTTCTGCGCTGTAGTTAAGGGACAGTTAGAATGAGAGGTGGCACCCTATGGAGGAACCACTAGCCAGGGCTTCCCCTTAAGCATGTGAGGAATGACTTAATGGAGTTCTGTAAAATTACGATAAAATAAAACTCGACAAGGTCATCCACTGAGGAGAGAGAAAATTCAGTGGCACTTCAGACCGATACATTCAGAAATAGTTCGAAATACAACTTTTAGACTGAGAAGGAATCCATTATATGTTACAGTCGACCAAATGAGAACTAGTTTACGAAAGACTGTTTGGGATGTTCTTGGCTTGCTTTAAGTCTGAGAGTTGATGACTCTCCTTGCAGCTCGATGCAAGTCAATAGATAATAGACAATAGGTGCGGGAGTAGGCCATTCGGCCCTTCGAGCCAGCACCACCATTCAATGTGATTATGGCTGATCATCCCCAATCAGTACCCTGTTCCTGCCTTCTCCCCATATCCCCTGACTCCGCTATCTTTACATAGAAACATAGAAACATAGAAATTAGGTGCAGGAGTAGGCCATTCGGCCCTTCGAGCCTGCACCGCCATTCAATATGATCATGGCTGATCATCCAACTCAGTATCCCGTACCTGCCTTCTCTCCATACCCTCTGATCCCCTTAGCCACAAGGGCCACATCTAACTCCCTCTTAAATATAGCCAATGAACTGGCCTCAACTACCCTCTGTGGCAGAGAGTTCCAGAGATTCACCACTCTCTGTGTGAAAAAAGTTCTTCTCATCTCGGTTTTAAAGGATTCCCCCTTATCCTTAAGCTGTGACCCCTTGTCCTGGACTTCCCTAACATCGGGAACAATCTTCCTGCATCTAGCCTGTCCAACCCCTTAAGAATTTTGTAAGTTTCTATAAGATCCCCTCTCAATCTCCTAAATTCTAGAGAGTATAAACCAACTATCTTTAAGAGCCCTATCTAGCTCTCTCTTGAAAGTATCCAGAGAACCGGCCTCCACTGCAGAGAATTCCACGGGCTCACAACTCTCTGTGAGAAAATGTTTTTCCTCGTCTCCTTTTCTAAATGGCTTACCCCTTATTCTTAAACTGTGGCCCCTGGTTCTGGACTCCCCCAAGTCTTGAGGTTGTGCCCTGTTTGAATCGGAGAGGTTTAAGATTTATTTAAATCATTTGATAATTCAACCCTAGACTAGGCAACATGCATGAAAGGATTGGTCCATTGGATATTAAGAATTGTGCCACTCAAGTGCCAGCCTCTGAGCTTTATCCCAGCCTGTGTGGAGTTTGCACGTTCTCCCTGTGACCACGTGGGGTTCCACTGGTGCTCCTATTTCCCCCTACATCCAAAAGACGTGTGGGTTTGTAGGTTAATTGGCCTCTGTAATATTGCCCCTAGTGTGGAGAGTGGATGAGGAAGTGGGATAGCACAGAGGTAAAGATAGACACAAAATGCTGCAATAACTCAGCGGGACAGGCAGCATCTTTGGAGAGAAGGATTGGGTGACGTTTCGATTCGAGACCCTTCTCCTTCTCTCCATAGATGATGCCTGTCCCGCTGAGTTAATTCAGCTTTTTGTGTCTATCTTCAGTTTAAACCAACATCTGCAGTTCCTTCCTACACATAGCGTGAAACTAGTGTGAACGAGTGATCGATGGTTGGTGTGGACTCACTTGGCCGAAGGGCCTGTTTCCACGCTGTCCTTCTAAACTAACTTCAACCGATAATATGTCGAAACAAGAATGAAGGAGGGTCCTGACCTGAAACGTCACTTATCCATATTCTCCGAGGATGCCGCCTGACCCGCTGAGTTACTCCAGCAGTTTGTGTCTTTTTTTAAAGTTAACCTCCCCTGACATTCAATATGTGTAGGAAGGAACTGCAGAAGCTGGTTCACACCAAAGACAGACACAGACTGCGAAAGTAACTCTTCGGAACAGGCAGCATCTCTGGATAGAAGGAATGGGTGACGTTTCGGGTCGACACCCTGCTTCAGACAGTGTGAAGGAGGGTCTTGACCCGAAACATCACCCATTCCTTCTCTCCAGAGATGCTGCCTGTTCCGCTGAGTTCTCCAGCATTTTGTGTCTATCCTATTCAATAGAAGATTAGTATTCAATAGCACATCTAACAACAATCTTTCATCAAATTTTCTGTAAAGTTTAATGACAACTGCAGGAGGCATTTGTAATCTAATGGGTTGCAACCTTTCAGTCTTATTGCTTGCAGCCTTGACTGCTTCTCTGACATAGGAGCAGAAATTGGAACAAAAAGCAGGTCTGTGAGTTTGCATTTACCAGTCATGTGGTGATGATGAAATATGGGCATTTCCTTACACACTTTCCACAGCTGGGCTGCGTAGGAAGGAACTGCACATGTTGGTTCAAACCGAAGATCGACACAAAATGCTGGAGTAACTCAGCAGAACAGGCAGCATCTCTGGAGAGATGGAATGGGTGGCGTTTCGGGTCTGAAAACATCAGGGGAAAGTTAAACAAGAGATATCGACTATGATGTGAAGAGGTATAGAACAAATGGATGGAAGAAATGGAAAAAAACGTAACCATGATAAAGGAACGATGATAATGTTTCCTGTATCCTTTATCATTGTTGCATATCTTCCATTAGTTGGAGCTAGTTGTAATTACTCCAGCATTTTGTGTCTTACTACAGCTGGGGACTAGCCAACTGGAAATGCTCTTCTGAGTATGTGCATTCAACATTTAGACTGCAAATGCATCATTTTGTGCAAAGAAACAATTGGTTTTAATTTAACTTTCTTAGTTTTTAGAGATACAGCATGGAAACAGGCCCTTTGGCCCACCGAGTCTACCCTGACCATCGATCACCCGTTCATGCTAGTTCTACATTATCCCCCTTACTCATCCACTCCCTGCACACTAGGGAGGTCAATGAACCTACAAATCCGCGCGTCTTTGAGATGTGGAGGGAAAGCGGAGCACCCGGAGGAAACCCACGCAGTCACAGGGAGAAGGTGCAAACTCCACATAGACAGCACCCGAAGTCAGGATGACAGCCGGATCTCTGGCAGCAGCTCTACTGGCTGTGCCACTGTGCCGTCACAAAGATCTCCTCAAGAGTGTGAGGCAGAGTATTTTCAAAATCAAAGAGTAAGTTGTAATTACAACCCTTCAGATAATAAATGAGTTCGGTATTCTGAAAAACGCAAGGAATCATGGGATTTGTCAAAGGTCATTCACCACAAAGAAAAAGCAAACAAAGCACTGGCTGAAGAAACTGTATAAATTCTTATCTTTATTCATAAATTATATGGAAAAATATATTTAATCTGAGGAACGGGGGGTGCCGTGTGGTCACATTATAGAAAAATTAATGTATTCCACTGGAACATAACGATAATGGTTTCTAAGTCAAATGTCACTATTCTGCTAATTTCATGACAATGGAATTCTTCAGCCTCATCTATGAAGACGAATGAGCAATGAAATTCTCAATTCCAGAGAGACTCCCATAACTGGTCAACTCCTCATCCCCCCAAAGGAACAGGTAGCGGGAGAGTGGGGTGTAACAGCGAGAGAGAGGGGGCAGATACGAGTGGGAGACAGGGGAGAGCGCGTACACAGACCCGTGCCTCATCCGCAACCAGGGTTGCAACCGGGTCCCCAGCGTCGCAAGCAGCAACTCCAGCCCAACCCTGCTCCAACTCCCGATGAACCCACTCCCCGACGGGCTCCGGCCAACCCCCCCCCCCAGCGCCGGCGAAAGCCGAGCACCAGCCATCAACGGGGATACACACAAAGCGCTGCAGCAACTCAGCAGCGTTCTCCCCACGCCGGCTGCAAACCCGGCCCAACATCTCAAGCCGCCCCCAGACAGGGACGGGACACCCGAGAGGGGACGGGGACAGCCCAGCAGCGACTCAACAGCGCCCGCAGCATCGGAGACGCGGGCCCCGACCGAGCACGATCTCGTTCACTCACCAAAGCATAAAGCATTAAAAACAACAAAGTAATCTTAGCTTCTAACAAAGGAACAATAACTACAACTAATTCATAGTTGGAAAGCAGTATTTTCTTTCCTAGAAGAATCAAAGCTGGAAAAATCAGAATAAATGAAAGTGTATATGTACACAGCTCCACTGCTTTCCAGCAATGTTTATGTATAGTGACTTTTGACCTGGGCATGCACAGTCGGAATACCGAACTCGCTTATTGAATTTAAAGAATGGATCTTATAGAAACGTACAAAATTCTTAATGGGTTGGACAGGCTAGATGCTGGAAGATTGTTCCCAATGTTGGGGAAGTCCAGAACAAGGGGTCACAGTTTAAGGATAAGAGGGAAATCTTTTAGGACCGAGATGAGGAAAATATTTTTCACACAGAGAGTGGTGAATCTCGGGAATTCTCTGCCACAGAAGGTAGTCGAGGCCAGTTCATTGGCTATATTTAAGAGGGAGTTAGATGTGGCCCTTGTGGCTAAAGGGATTAGAGGGTATGGAGAGAAGGCAGGTACAGGATACTGAGTTGGATGATCAGCCATGATCATATTGAATGGCGGTGCAGGCTCGAAGGGCCGAACGGCCTACTCCTGCACCTATTTTCTATGTTTCTATGTTTCTAACTGGGCTTATATTCACTGGAATTTAGAAGGGTGAGGGGGGATCTTATAGAAACATGTCGCATTTTTAAGGGATTGGACAGGCTAGATGCAGGAAAAAAATTCCCGATCTTGGGGGAGTCCAGAACCAGGGGTCACCGTTTAAGAATAAGGGGTAGGCCGTTTAGGTATGAAATGAGAAAAAAAAAATTCATCCAGAGAGTTGTGAATCTGTGGAATTCTCTGCCACAGAAGGCAGTGGAGGCCAATTCACTGGATGTTTTCAAGAGAGTTATATAGAGCTTTTAGGGCTAACGGAATCAAGGGGTATGGGGAGAAAGCAAAACGGGCTACTGATTGTGGATGATCAGCCACGTTCATATTGAATGTCGGTGCTGGCTCGAAGGGCCGAATGGCCTACTCCTGCACCTATTTTCTATGTTTCCATGTTCCTAACACGGGTCCCGACCCGGAAACGTCGCCTATCCTTGTTCTCCAGAAATGCTGCCTGACCCGCTCTGAGTTACTCCAGCAATCTGTGTCTTTTTTTTCTTCTCCAGATAGCTTTCTGTAGCTGTTCGGATCACTAACAAATCCAATAGCCATTGAATTAATATTTACGAGGTCACTGATAAAAAATATTTATTAGCTATGCCGTCGACTATGAAAAACAGTCGCTGTTAACCACCATGTGCGGTAACATAACTATCATAAACGGTTGTTGGTCAGATATGTGGATGGTGATACATGTTACTTGAAGCAGTTGAGAATTACCCCTTTTTTTTACACAACAACGAAGGTCACATCCAAAGGAAGAACTATCTGTATGTTTTGGTGTCATCTCATCAGATTGTGGTTAAACTGTTGCAGGCATCATGGTGATGTGTGAGAATGCTGATTGACCTTTGATAACATGCTGTCTAACATCAGTTGCAAACAGCAGCGGGCTGTAGATTGCTGCAAAGAGCACATTTGACATTGCCTGGGTTGCAGGGATTTGCAGTGCTTAACCATGATGTACTGCCTGGCAAAGTGAACTACAGCCTTGAATTGGCAGGAAACAGTTCAGCCGCCTGCCACTCAGTCATCAGTTATAAGCTGGTCTTTGTCCGCAGTAATGAATTGTCACCTCTCACACTAGTGCTGTCTTCTCAATGTTGGCTGTAAATCAGGCTTCATGCCAAATGCCACTCGCAGGATATTTAAGCGACAATTAGCATTTTGCAACACCTTCGAATGCTTAAATTGAGAGCACTGCCAGTGACGGACTGCCCAAGCCTATTTTATCTTTGGGACCTCCATTTATATAATGACTTTCACAGACTCAGACTAAACCACAAGCTGTTCGTGGCCAACAACTTAATTTTGGACTTTAATCATTCTCTATGTACTCTATAACAATAGAGGCAAAGATAGCAGTCAATGAATGGACAACAAGATCCTCCAAATAGCAATGAGATTAGACTTGGAAGGTACACAAAAAGGTACACAAAGGTCCCGAAACGTTGCCTATTTCCTTCGCTCCATAGATGCTGCTGCACCCGCTTAGTTTCTCCAGCATTTTTGTGTACCTTCGATTTTCCAGCATCTGCAGTTCCTTCTTAAACACATGAGATTGGACTTGTCGGCTGAGAGAGAAGTTTCATGCCAGGAAAAGAGGTGAACTCTTCTGCCTTTCCTGAAAAGTCCACGCCATCTCTCCTTTATACAAATCTGAGGAAGGACATTATTGCCATAGAGGGAGTGCAGAGAAGGTTCACCAGACTGATTCCTGGGATGTCAGGACTGTCTTATGAAGAAAGCCTGGATAGACTTGGTTTATACTCTCTAGAATTTAGGAGATTGAGAGGGGATCTTATAGAAACTTACAAAATTCTTAAGGGGTTGGACAGGCTAGATGCAGGAAGATTGTTCCCGATGTTGGGGAAGTCCAGGACAAGGGGTCACAGCTTAAGGATAAGGGGGGAAATCCTTTAAAACCGAGATGAGGAGAACTTTTTTCACACTGAGAGTGGTGAATCTCTGGAACTCTCTGCCACAGAGGGTAGTTGAGGCCAGTTCATTGGCTATATTTAAGAGGGAGTTAGATGTGGCCCTTGTGGCCAAGGGGATCAGAGGGTATGGAGAGAAGGCAGGTACGGGATACTGAGTTGGATGATCAGCCATGATCATATTAAATGGCGGTGCAGGCTCGAAGGGCCGAATGGCCAACTCCTGCACCTAATTTCTATGTTTCTATGTTTCTATGTTTATAGGGCGGCACAGTGGCTGGCACTGCTGGTAGAGCTGCTGCCTCGCAGCACTAGAGGCCTGGGTTGGATCCCGGCCTGGGTGCTGTCTGCGTGGAGTTTGCTCGTTCTCCCTGTGACCACGTGGGTATGCTCTGGCTTCCTCCCACCCCCCCCCCCAAATGAGTATCATGGTGATGTGTGAGAATACTGAGTGACCTTTGATAACATGCTGTCTAACATCAGTTGCAAACAGCAGCGGGCTGTAGATTGCTGCATAGAGCGCATTTGACATTGCCTGGGTTGCAGGGATTTGCAGTGGATGAGTAGGTTAATTGGCCTGTGTACGATTGCCCCTAATTGCCCCCAAGAGAGTGGATGAGAAAGTGGGAACTCGTGTGAATGGGTGATCGATGGTCGATGTGGACTGAAGGGCCTGTTTACACGCTGTTTCTCTCAACTAAACGGAACTTCACCCAAGCTGGTAAACGTAAAGCCAGTTTAGCACCTCTCTAAATGATGGCTCTTCCACCAATGCAGCTCCCACTCAAACCTGCGTTGAAAATTGACTTTGGATTGTGTCCCTTCTGTGTAATCTGTGCAAAAACAACACAACAACTCTGGTAAGAGGCACCATCTTTAAGTCTGAGAATGGTCTAGAAAAAGGTCCAGAGACAAATACACTGAACTCAATGTGAACTCAAGAAGGAACTGCGGATGTTACACAGAAAAGCTGGAGAACTCAGCGGGTGCAGCAGCATCTATGGAGCGAAGGAAATAGGCAACGTTTCGGGCCGAAACCCTTCTTCAGACTGGCCCGAAACGTTGCCTATTTCCTTCGCTCCATAGATGCTGCTGCACCCGCTGAGTTTCTCCAGCTTTTCTGTGTAACCTTCGATTCTCCAGCATCTGCAGTTCCCTCTTAAACACAAGGAACTGCGGATGCTGTTTTAAGCTGAAGATAGACACAAAGTGCTGGAGCAACTCAGCGGGTCAGGCAGCATCTCGAGAGAAAGGGAATAGGTGATGTTTCGAGTCGAGACCCTTCCTCAGTTTGAGAGTCAAAAGGGAGAGAAACTAGAGGTATGAAAAACAAATGGTTGCACCTTTTAACATCTAGTTTCCCTCTCTCCTGACTCTCAATCTGAAGAAGGTTCTCAAAGCGTCACCGATTCCTTTTCTCCAAAACTGCTGCCTGACCCACTGTTCACTATGTGTGTCTCTCACAGTGAACTCAATGTTGTTCAAACTGATCCTTCCGATGGTACGTGGATTTGTTTTACATTTGCCAAGCACGCTCCTTCAGAAAGACTGTCCCTTTAAAGCCATCCCTTTAATCCCCAGTGATAAGGTAACACATGGTCACCTTTTAACCACAGAGAATGATGGGTATATGGAATGAGTTGGCAGAGAAGGTAGTTGAGGCAAATACTTGATCAACATTTAAAAGGTACATGAAGATAGACACAAAATGTTGAGTTACTCCAGCATTTTGTGTCAGGCAGCAGCTCTGGAGAAAAGGAATAGGTGACGCTTTGGGTCGGAACCAGTTTTCAGACTGAATGATAGAGAAGGCCAGAACAAAACAGGGCAGACAACAGATAACATTTTCACCACCTCCAACGGGATCCCACCACTTGCCACATCTTCCCATCTCATTTTCGTCCCTTCCTACCCGAACCACCCCCTCTCCAGGCACTTTCCCTTGCAACCTGTTACCTGTCTCCCCCATGTTTTGGGAGGTGGGGGACAATCCCCCCCATGGTTTGTGACCTGGGCACTACAGCTAATCCCAGGTTGGCTCACCTGCCCCGGGACTGGTCGCGAAAACAAATTTGCGATTTCGGGTTACGGGCCGGATCTGGCCCATGGGCCGTAGATCGAGGACCCCTGTCCTAGACGTCAGGCCTCATTGTGCCCCCCTCCCCCATGTTTTAAAAGCGATTTCCGCCCATGCAACGGGTGCTGTCTGTACAGAGTTTGTACGTTCTCCTCCTGACCGCTGGGTTTTCTCCGGGATCTCCATTTCCCTTCCACATTCCAAAGACATACTGGTTTGTAGGTTAATTGGCTTTGGGTAAAATTGTAAATTGTCCCTAGTGTGTGTAGTTTAGTGTTAATGTTCAGCGATCGCTGGTCGGTGCAGACTCGATTGACCGAAGGGCATGCATCCTCGCTGTATCTCTAAACTCAACTAAACTGAACTAAACTAAGCACCAAGGCATAGAAGGCTGTGGATTAAGTGTAGGGAATTGGATTAGTGTAGAAAGGTGTGTGATTGTCCACAGGTTCATGGTGGACATCAGGGACTGTTTCTGCTCTTTATGACTCTAATGCTGGAAATATTCAGCCCTTGTCTTTGGAGAAAGAAAGCATCAATGATTCAAGCTGAGGTCCTGGCATCAGCTTTTGAGAAAACTTGGCCAAAAGCTGATGATCTTTAAGCAGCAGCAGCTTTAAAAGAGCAGAGAAATTTAGTGAAGATATCCCAGAACTTTAGGGTTTTGGTCAGTGAAGGACTCCCCGGCAACAGTGGAGTGACTGGCTTAGTTTAGTTTAGAAATGCAGCGTGGAAACAGGCCCTTCGGCCCATCAAGTAAGTCCTTGCTGACCAATGATTACCTGTTCACACTGGTTGTGCATTATGCCAATTTCGCATCCTACACAATTTATTGAAGCCAATCTGTAAAGGGGCAATTTACTGAAGCCAATGAAACTACAAACATGCACGTCTATGGAATGTGGGAGGAATCCGGAGCGAACCCGCGCCGTCACGGGGAGAACGTGCAAACTCCGCACAGACAGCTCCCGCGGCCAGGATCGAACCCACCTCTCTGGTGCTGTGAGGCAGCAACTCTACCGCTGTGCCACTGTGCCGCGTATCTGTGCCGACATTCAGGAGGCCATGATGGAAGAAGCAGAGATCTGGAAGAAGGTTGCAGAGGTAGTGGAGTAACACAAATCAACTGGATGTTGAAAGTTGGAGAATAATAGCGGAAGGAAACTATTTGTCCAAGATGGAACTGCAGATGCTGGTTTAAACCGAAGATTGACACAAAAAGCTGGAGTAACTCAGCGGGACAGGTAGCATCTCTGGAGAGAAGGAACGGGTGACGTTTCGGGTCCTCGACCCAAAACGTCACCCATTCCTTCTCTCCAGAGATACTGCCTGTCCCGCTGAGTTACTCCAGCTTTTTGTTCAAGATGCAAGAGAGTTTATTGTCATGTGTCCCAGATAGGACAATGAAATTCTTGCTTTGCTTCAGCACAACAGAATATTGCAAGCATAAATAAATACAGAACAGATCAGTGTGTCCATATACCATTGAATATATATACTCACACATAAATAAGCAGATAAAATGCAATAGGCTATTAAAGTTCAGATTTTTGTTTGAGTTGAGTTTAATAGTCTGATGGCTGTGGGGAAGCAGCTGTTCCTGAACTGGATGTTGCAGATTTCAGGCTCCTGTACCTTCTACCTGAAGGCAGCGGAGAGGTGAGTGTGTGGCCAGGATGGTGTGGGTCCTTGATGATGCTGCCAGCCTTTTTGAGGCAGCAACTGCGATAGATCCCCTCGATGATAGGGAGGTCACAGCCGATGATGGACTGGTCTACCTTCAAGGAAACCGTTTGCCAGCTTCCTGACTACTTGCGTTAAGACTTCACGTATTATGGAGGCTGTGCTCCGGGCAGGTTGCCCAGACCCATTTCTTCATTATGGGTGTTCTTGCTGGGACATCTTGTCCCAATGACTGTTCCTCTGCAGAACAGCAGTAACTTTAGAGCTGAACATAAAGCTCTTGGTCTGATCTTTTTACTGCAGCAACATAGCCAAGGTGACAGACAAACGCAGTAACATGGACGGAGAAGGAAGGAAAACAAGTTTTTTGAATGATGGCTCAATCCTTTTAGTTTGGGAAATGGGGAAAGTTGTCATTCTTTATTGTTAAGCCCCTGTCACACTTAGGAAACCTGAACGGAAACCTCTGGAGACTTTGCGCCCCACCCAAGGTTTCCGTGCGGTTCCCGGAGGTTGCAGGTGGTTGCTGGAGGCTGCAGGTAGTGGAAGCAGGTAGTGAGACTGCCAAAAACCTCCGGGAACCGCACGGAAACCTGGTGTGGGGCGCAAAGTCTCCAGAGGTTTCCGTTTCAGGTTGCCTAAGTGGGACAGGGGCATTACTCCTGCAAACGTATGGCGATGGATTGCAAAGTGATAGCAGCAACTTTTGAATTTCCTGCTGACTATTACCTGACCATGTAACATATGTGAGAGAGTTCTCTACCCTCTGAAGCCTCCAACCCTATTGTTCCCCAGCCCTGCACGGCCCGATTTGATCTTCTCCCCCAAAGTCCACAAACAGCCTGCCCTGGCAGACCCGTTGTTTCTGCTTGTTCATATCCCACCAAATTAATTTCCACATACCTCGACTCCACCCTATCCCCCCCCCCCCCCCCCCCGGTCCAATCCCTCCCTACCTGTGTCCAAGACACCTCACACGCTCTTCGTCTCCTCAATGACTTCCGTTTTCCAGGACCCCACTCCCTCATCTTTACTATGGATGTCCAGTCACTCTACACCTCCATCCCCCACCAGGAAGGTCTGAAAGCCCTCTGTTTCTTCCTCGACCTCAGAACCAGCCAATTTCCGTCTACTAACACTCTCCTCCGCCCTGCAGGCTGGTCCTTACCCTTAACAACTTCTCCTTCGACTCCTCCCACTTCCACCCAATCCAAGGCGTAGCTATGGGCACGTGCATGAGCCCCAGCTATGCCTGCCTCTTTGTAGGGTACGTCGAACAATCCCTGTTCCAGGCGTATACTGGCCCTATCCCCGAACTCTACCTCCTCTACATTGACGACTGCATTGGTGCTACCTCCTGCACCCATGCAGAACTCACTGACTTCATCAACTTCACCACTAATTTCCATCCTGCAGTCAAATTCACTTGGACCATCTCCGACATCTCCCTACCGTTACCAGATCTCACCATCTCCATCACAGGAAACAGACTATTAACCGACATCTACTACAAACTTACTGACTCCCAAGGCTATCTTGACTACACTACTTCCCACCCTGCTTCCTGTAAAGACTCTATCCCCTACTCCCAATTCCTCCGTCTACGCCGCATCTGCGCCCAGGATGAGGTGTTCCATACCAGGGCATCGGAAATGTTATAATTCTTTAGGAAACAGGGGTTGTCTTCTTCCATTATAGATGAGGCTCTTACTATGGTCTCCTCGATATCCCGCAGCTCCGCTCTTGCTCCCCCTGCCTCTATTCGCAACAAGGACAGAGTCCCACTTGTCCTCACCTTCCGCCCCATCAACCGTCGCATACAGCATATAATCCTACAACATTTTCGCCACCTCCAACGGGATCCCACTACTGGCCACATCTTCCCATCTCCATCCCTTTCTGCTTTCCGTAGAGACCGTTCCCTCAGCAACTCCTGATCAACTCGTCCCTTCCCACCAAAACCACCCCCTCCCCAGGTACTTTCCCCTGCAACCGCAGGAGATGCAACACCTGTTCCTTTGCCTCCCCCCCTCGTCTCCATCCAAGGACCCAAACAGTCTTTCCAGGTGAGGCAGAGGTTCACTTGCACCTCCTCCAACCTCATTTACTGAACCCGCTGTTCCAGGTGTCAACTTCTCTACATCGGCGAGACCAAGCGCAGGCTCGGCGATCGTTTCGCTGAACACCTCCGCTCAGTCCGCCTTAACCTACCGGTTACTTTAACTCCCCCTCCCATTCCCAATCTGACCTTTCCGTCCTGGGCCTCCTCCATTGATAGTGAGGCCCAGCGCAAATTGGAGGAACAGCACCTCATATTTTGCTTGGTTGCTTACACCCCAGCGGTATGAACATTGACTTCTCCAACTTCAAATAGCCCTTGCTTTCCCTCTCTCTCCATCCCCTCCCCCTTGCCAGTTCTCCCACCAGTCTTACTGTCTCCGACTACATTCTATCTCTGTCCCGCCCACTCCCCCGACATCAGTCTGAAGAAGGGTCTCAACCCGAAACGTCACCCATTCCTTCTCGCCTGCGATGTTGCCTGTCCCGCTGAGTTACTCCAGCATTTTGTGTCTACCTTCGATTTAAACAAGCATCTGCAATTCTATCAATAGAAAATGGACAATAAGTGCATGAGTAGGCCATTTGGCCCTTCGAGCCAGCACCACCATTCAATGTGATCATGGCTGATCATCCCCAATCAGTACCCCATTCCTGCCATCTCCCCATAACCCCTGACCCGCTATTTTTAAGCGCCCAATATAGCTCTCTCTTGAAAGTATCCAGAGAACCAGCCTCCACCGCCCTCTGAGGCAGGGAATTCCACAGACTCACCACGCTCTGTGATAAAAAAATGTTTCCTCGTCTCCGTTCTAAATGGCTTACTCCTTATTCTTAAACTGTGGCCCCTGGTTCTGGACTCCCCCAACATCGGGAACATGTTTCCTGCCTCCAGCGTGTCCAAACCCTTAACGATCTTATATGTTTCAATAAGATCCCCTCCCATCCTTCTAAACTCCAGAGTGTACAAGCCCAGCTGCGCCATTGTCTCAGCATATGACAGTCCCGCCATCCCGGGAATTAACCTTGTAAACCTACGCTGCACTCCCTCAATAGCAAGAATGTGTGAGAGAGCAGTGGACATAGAACATAGAACAGTTCACACGTACCATAAGTTCACACGTTCATAAGTTATAGGAGCGGAATTAGGCCATTTGGCCCATCAAGTCTCCTCCGCCATTCAATCATGGCTGATCTATCTTTCCTTCTTAACTCTATTCTCCTGCCTTCCCCCCATAACATCTGACACCTGTACTAATCAAGAATATATCAATCTGTACCTTAAAAATACCCATTGAGAGCTTCCACAGCTGTCTGTGGCAATGAATTCCACAGATTCACCACCCTCTGACTAAAGAAATTCCTCCTCATCTCTCTAAAGGTACGTCCTTTTATTCTGAGGCTGTGACCTCTGGTCTTAAACTCTCCCACTACTTGAAACATTCTCTCCACATCCACTTTATCCAAGCCTTTCACTATTTGGTAAGTGTCAATGAGGTCTCCTCTTATTCTTCTAAACTCCAGCGAGTACAGGCTCAGTACAGTCAATCGCTCAGCATTCATTCCTGGGGTCATTCTCACGAACCTCCTCTGGACCCTCTCCAATGCCAGAACATCCTTCCTCAGATATGGGGCCCTATATGGGGTAGCTGCTGCTACCAGCAAAGGAACAGGCCCTTCGGCCCACAAGGCCTGTGCTGAACTGGATGACAAGTTAAACTAATCTTCTCTGCCTGCACGTGATCCATGTGGCTTGAAAGGCTGTTATATGCCACCTCCATCAACACCCCTGGCAACATGTTCCAGACACCCTCCACCCTCTTCTGTGTAAAAGTCTTGCTCCGCACATCTCCTTTATACTTTGTCCCTCTCACCTTAAAGCTATTCCCTGAGGTCCTTGACATTTCTACCTTGCTGAATAGGTTTCCTACTGTCTCCCCTCTCTATGCCACTCCTCATGTTATACACTTCCATCCGGTCTCCACTCCACTTCCGACGTTCCAGAGAAAATATCAATGTTCAGACACAAAGGATAACATTGGATAGGTAGATGGCAGGAGTGTTTAATGATTCTGGGCGTGTACTCACTGGAGTTTAGAAGGATGAGGGATCTCATTGAAACCCAGTGAAAGGCCTAGATAGAGTTGATGTGGAAAGGACCTTTCCAGTAATGGAAGAGGCTAGCACCATAGGGCACAGCCTCAGAATAAAAGGACGTACCCTTTAGAATGGAGATGAGGAGGCATTTCTGTAGTCAGAGGCTGATGAATTGCCACAGACGGCTGTGGAGTGCAAGACATGGGCCATTTTTAAAGTGTTGATGGATAGATTTTTAATTAGTAAAAGGTTGCACAGAGTAGAGTTGCTGCCTTACAGCGCCAGAGACCCGGTTTCAATCCTGACGACGGGTGCTGCCTGCATGGAGTTTGTACGTTCTCCCCATGACCTCGTGGGTTTTCTCCGGGTGCTCCAGTTTCCTTACACGTCCCAAAGACGTGCAGGTTTGTAGGTTAATTGGGTTTAGTACAAAAAATTGTAAATTGCAGGTAGACAAAATTGCTGGAGAAACTCAGCGGGTACGGCAGCATCTATGGAGCGAAGGAAATAGGCAACGTTTCGGGCCGAAACCCTTCTTCAGACCCTTCATGAACAAATTGTAAATTGCCCCTAGTGTGTAGGATAGTGCTGGTGTACGGGGTGAACGTTGGTCGGCGCGGACTCGATGGGCTGAAGAGCCTGTTTCCGCGCTGTATCTCTAAAGTCTAAAGTATAGGGTGTCAAAGGTTTAGGGGAGAAGGCGGGAGAATTAGATTAGATTAGATTAGATTAGATTAGATTAGATTCCTTTATTGTCATTCAGACCTTTCGGTCTGAATGACAATAAAGGAATCTAATCTAATCTAATCTAATTTCGGTCTGAATAGGGTTGATTTAGAAAAATAGATCAGCTATGATTGAATGGCAGAGTGGACTCGATGGGCCGAATGGCCTAATCCTGCTCCTGTGTCTTATGGTGTAAGGCTGGTAAGGCTACACGAGATCGTGGACAGCGGGAGGAGCCAACATGTTCCTTCAGGATAACAGCCGGAGAGCATTGGATGGAGGCTTGGGAAGTACATGTCGGAAATGCTTGGAACAGCCACCTTGGCCTGCAGCGCAGTCCACGGCAAGAGTAAACGATGCAACTAGCAGCGTTGGAGTATTGCGTACACCACATTCTTCTGCCTGCTCGCAGCGTGGCTATTTTTATACATAATCAGAGCCTAATGTTCCACAAAAGTCAAGAGCAAGATAGCAGAGATAGGGAGAGCTGCCGCCCAAAGACCGGCTTAACCCTTTGTCTTGTCGCTGGGATGCAAAGGCTAGTAACTATTGCAGCCAGTTGCTGCAGTGGGAAGTCTCCCCCTCAGATGGAAATAATAAAGCAGCTTGCAAATATGAAAACCCGCCACCCTTGCTGTTTGCTTACAGCTGAGGAAGTGAGCGTTTGCTCGGTGGGGCTAGTGATTAGAGCGTGTGCGCGGACTCTTCCTTCCACACAGTTGGCCCTTGTGGAGAGTATCAGCGCTCTTGGCTGCTGCTAATTGCAGATGTTAGTGCTGATTAGGTTTACTCACAGCAGGTGAGAACACGAGGACAGGCAGATAATAGTCAGCGGTGAATGGTGTATTCTTCACCCCCGGCCGACCTTACCAGTGGCTGTTTGCTGCATTTTCTGTCCTTGTTTGGCCTTCCCACATAAATCATGCATACTTCTGCCTGCATTGAGATGTCGCAAGGGAATTTTGGGCCACACTTGTTTATGCAAAGAGGGGATGCATTTCAGATTTCCTAGGAAAGCTTTTGATGCAGTGGTCCTGAACCCCTTAAAATAATAGGTACACAAAAAAGCTGGAGAAACTCAGCGGGTGCAGCAGCATCTATGATGCTGCTGCACCCGCTGAGTTTCTCCAGCTTTTTTGTGTACCTTCGATTTTCCAGCATCTGCAGTTCCTTCTTGAACCCCTTAAAATAATAGTTTCTTGATGTTCTATTGTGGTTTCATTTACTTTAGTTTAGAAACATAGAAACATAGACAATAGGTGCAGGAGTAGAGGCCATTCGGCCCTTCGAGCCTGCACCATTCGCCATTCAATATGATCATGGCTGATCATCCAACTCAGTATCCCGTACCTGCCTTCTCTCCATACCTCCTGATCCCCTTAGCCACAAGGGCCACATCTAACTCCCTCTTAAATTTAGGTTGGAGGCGCAGCATGGAAACAGGCCCTTCGGCCCACCGAGTCCATGCCGACCATCGATCATCCCGTACACTCGCACCACCCTACACACTGGGGATAATTTACAATTATTATCGAAGCCGATTGACTAACAAACCTGTAGGTGTTTGGGATGTGGAGGGGGGGGGGGGGAGGGGGGGGGGACCAACGCACCCCGGAGAAAACCCACGCAGTAACGGGACCAATGTACAGGCTCCGTACAGACAGCACCAATAGTCAGGATGGAATCCAGGGGGATGTCAGGGGCAATAAGGCAGCAACTCTACCACTGTAACACCATGCCGCCCTTTAATATAATCCTGGTGCAGATACAACCTCTAAACAATTGACTGCTTCCTGCGTGCTTGTGGTAACCTGATCACTTGCCCGGGAACGGGATTAAAGGTTATCATTGTTTTAAAATTTAACTTTCTGACTGTTTTGTTTTAGCCCGGGGGTGTGTAGATTGCATCCTGTGTTGCACGGGTTTTTTTTCCAACGTAGACACATTACTAGAACAGCATGGGGATGAAATTGCAGAAGAAGGGTTATTCAGCCCATCAGGCCCGTCCTAGCCCTCAACGAGACCAGTCTTGTGGGCGGCACAGTGGTGCAGCTGGTGGATGGAGCCTGCTGCCTCACAGCGCCAGAGACCCAGGTTCGACCCTGACTTCTGCAGGATGTGTGTGCCCCATCTGTGTGGAGTTTGCACGTTACCCCTGTGACCCCCATGTGTTTCCTCTGGGTGCTTCAGTTTCCTCCCACATCCCAAAGACATGGGTCACAGTTTAAGGATAAGGGGGAAATCTTTTAGGACCGAGATGAGAAAAACATTTTTCACACAGAGAGTGGCGAATCTCTGGAATTCTCTGCCACAGGAGGTAGTTGAGGCCAGTTCATTGGCTATATTTAAGAGGGAGTTAGATGTGGCCCTTGTGGCTAAAGGGATCAGGAGATATGGAGAGAAGGCAGGTACAGGATACTGAGTTGGATGATCAGCCATGATCATATTGAATGGCTCGAAGGGCCGAATGGCCTACTCCTGCACCTATTTTCTATGTTTCTATGCTGATTTATAGGTTAATTGGCCTCTGCAAATTGCCCCCAATGTGTAGAAAGTGGGATACATAGAACTAGTGGGAATGGATGATCGATGGTTGATGTGATCTCGGTGGGATGAAGGGCCTGTTTCATGCTGTATCTCACGGAAGGCGATGGAGGCCAAGTCAATGGATATTTTTAAGGCAGAGATAGATAGATTCTTGACTAATATGGGTGTTAGGGGTTATGTGGAGAAGGCAGCAAAATGGGGTTGAGAAGGAAAGATAGATCAGCCAAGATTGATGGCGAAGTAGACTTGATGGGCCGAATGGCCTAATTCTGCTCCTATCACGTATGAATTTATGAACTTATGAACTCTAAACTAAACTAAATTGGCCCACTTTCTCCATCATATGTGAGAAGGAACAGAAACAAGCCGTGGAGGTGTTAACCAAAGTTCTGTTATACATGTGAGAACTAAACACTGCTTAGGGACATGGAGACCCAACTCACCAGACCCACGCCATACATCCACTGTCGTTCATATTGATTCAAATGTTCATGTGATAGGAGCAGAATTAGGCCATTCGGCCCATCAAGTCTACTCTGCCATTCAATCACGGCTGATCTATCT
Organism: Leucoraja erinaceus; assembly: GCF_028641065.1. Lineage (NCBI taxonomy): Eukaryota > Metazoa > Chordata > Chondrichthyes > Rajiformes > Rajidae > Leucoraja > Leucoraja erinaceus. The sequence continues at coordinate 45,846,478 of NC_073388.1, read as the reverse complement.
CTCCCTCCTAACCCCATTCTCCTGCCTTCTCCCCATAACCCCTGACACCCGTACAAATCAAAAATCTATCTCTACCTTAAAGACTTTACTCTTTACCGTCTAAAATCTCCTTCAGATTTTTTCTTTCTCATTCTCTTCACTTTCTTCTCATCTGTCGGATCTATCAGCTGCGCCACCATGCTGCCCTCACCTGATGCACCAGTTGTACATACTACCTCAACCTTAGGACCTTCTGTGGAATGGTCATTTTTTAATTAGGAGAAAATCCTGGGATAAAGAGAGGGAAAAAAGTCTGGAAAATGTCTCCCCGCCCACCAGATGGAAGGGATTTTGCACTTGGTGCAAGAGATGAGGTTGCTCATATTTGTGGTTAATGGAACCTGTGGAATCTGTACATCAGCCAGGAACCAGCTCACACAAGGAACACATCAGCAACTTATTTCTAAGGTCCACTGTCCTGTAGAAAGTTATTACATTACAGATTAAATCCAAAGTCCTTTCTGGCAATAGTATATTAGTTAAAGGGTCTGCCCCACTTGAGCGTCATTTGCGCGTCACGCAGGTGGCGTGCGAAGATTTCGTACATCCCAAAATCCTGGGGCGCCGCGCGCGACCGCACGTCGCTGCCTATGTCACCACGCACCATGCGCGCGTAATGTGCACCATGTTGGCATCACGATGTGCACATAGTGCGCCGTGACACGTAAATGATGTCACGTAAATAACGCCCAAGTGGGACAGTAACCATTAGAAGCCAAACATTCCTTAGCTTAGCTTTGCTTAGAGATACAGCACGGATCAAGGTCCTTTGGCCCGCCGAGTCCACACCAACCAGTGGTCCTCACACGCTAACACTATACTCAAGCTCAAGTGTTCAAGTTCAAGTGAGTTTATTGTCATGTACCCCTGATATGACACTGAAATTCTTGCTTTGCTTCAGCACACAGAACATAGTAGGCATTTACTACAAAACTACACACACTAGGGGCAATTTACAATTTTACCAAAGCCAATTAACTTACAAACCTGTACGTCTTTGGTGTGGGGGAGGAAACCTGAGCACCGAAGACAACCCACGTAGTCACAGGGTGAATGTACAAACTCTGTACAGACGGCACACCATAGTCAGGAGCGGCCTGGGTCTCTGACGCTGCAAGGCAGCAACTCTACCACTGCGCCACTGGGCCATTTTATTGTGGGTGTATAAATGTACACAGCACCATGCCAATGCTGAAGAGAGTGCTTGGCGGTGAATTGAGGTCAACATGTTTGGCATCATATTTTATATTTCCTTACAATATCTAAGGAGGCCATTTGGCCATTTCAGGCTATGCTGACTCACAGAACAATCTCATTTGGGTTTGCTTGGTTTAGAGATACAGTGTGGGAATTGGCCCTTCGGCCCAGCGGATCCGCACCAGCCAGCAATCACCCCGTACACTGGTTCTCTCTTACACACTAGGGACAATTTACAGAAGCCAATGAACCTACAAGCTTGAACGTCCTTGGAATGTGGGAGGAAAGCCAAGAACCGTGGTCACAGGGAGAACATACAAACTCTGTATCGACAGCACCCACGCACACTTGGGGCAACGCGTAGAGGGAATTATCCCACCAATCTACTCATCTTTGAGATGTGGGGGGAAACCAGAGCACCCAGTGGCAACTCACGTAGTTACAGAAAGAACCTGAAACACCGACAGCAGCCGAGGTCAGACACAAAATGCTGGAGTAACTCAGCGGGTCAGACAGCATCTCTGGAGAACATAGATAAGCGACGTGCCTTCAGGGTCCCGACCCGAAACATCACATATCCATGTTCTCCAGAGATGCTGCCTGACCTGATGAGTTACTCCAGCACTTTGTGTCCTTTTTTTGTAAATCAGCATCTGCAGTTCCTCCTGTCTACCCGAGGTTGGGATTAACGTATTGGCTGGGCCACTGTGTGCCATCATTGGTTCTTCTCCAGTATGCTCTCTTTCGCTATAGTTCGTGGTGGTGTAGGGGGCTGTCGACAACAAAGGGGGACTATTGGAGACTACATCGAACACTTCGTAACTTTGTCACACCCAAGGATGTTTCCACTAGTGGGAGCATCTAGGGCTAGAGGTCATAGCCTGAGAATTCAAGGACGTTATCTTAGGAAGGAGATGAGCAGAAATGTCTTTATTCAGAAGGTGGTGAATCTGTGGAATTCTTTTCCACAGAAGGCTGTGGAGGCCAAGTCAGTGGATATTTTTAAGGCAGAGATAGATAGATTCTTGATTAGTACGGGTGTCAGAGGTTATGGGGAGAAGGCAGGGGAATGGGATTAGGAAGGAGAGAGAGATCAGCCATGATTGAATGGTGTAGTAGACTTGATGGGCTGAATGGTCTAATTCTATTCCTATCACTTAAGACCTTATGACATCAAGTTCAAGTTCAAGTTCACGTTTATTGTCACATGCACCCATTAGTACAGTGAGTTTCCATACAGCCATATAAATAAAAAGAACACAAACAATACACTATAGAATTCAACATAAACATCCACCACAGTGGAATCCCCATTCCTCACTGTGATGGAAGGCAATAAAGTTCCGTCATCTCCCACCTTGTTCACCCGTGGTCGGGGCCCTGAACCCTCCGCAGTCGCCGCTACGGACGGCCCGATATACAGGCCCTCTCGCCGGGACGATCGAAACTCCGACGTCGGGACGGATCAGAGCACACACAACGGGATCGGAGACATTACCTGTACCCGGCGACTCTTTGCATACTTTGTGTATGGGATGCCAAACAAAGAATTCCACTGTGACATGTCACATGTGGTAATCAAGTATCGGTCAATGAAAAACTACATTTGTTCCCCAGTGCCCCTCGCATTTGGGGGTTAACAAAATAATAATGCACACCATCTTAGCACTGATACTACAAATATTGACCTGTCCTGCAGCAACATTGTTAAGGGGATGTCCCACTTGGACGACCTAATGCACGAGTTTAGAAGACCTTAGACGAGTTGAAAAAAATGGCAAGATCGTGTTGACTCGTCGAAGTAAAATACCTCCTACGACTATCTCTGCGACCTCCTACTACCAGATTCAGATTCAGATTCAGATTCAATTTTAATTGTCATTGTCAGTGTACAGTACAGAGACAACGAAATGAATTTAGCATCTCCCTTGAAGAGCGACATAGCAAACGATTTGAATAAAAAAATAATAAGTGTCCGGGGGGGGGGTGATTGGCAGTCACCGAGGTACGTTTTTGAGTAGAGTGACAGCTGCCGGAAAGAAGCTGTTCCTCGACCAGCTGGTTCGGCAACGGAGAGACCTGTAGCGCCTCCCGGATGGTAGGAGGGTAAACAGTCCATGGTTGGGGTGAGAGCAGTCCTTGGCGATGCTGAGCGCCCTCCGCAGACAGCGCTTGCTTTGGACAGACTCAATGGAGGGGAGCGTGGAACCGGTGATGCGTTGGGCAATTTTCACCACCCTCTGCAATGCCTTCCGGTCGGAGACAGAGCAGTTGCCATACCATACTGTGATGCAGTTGGTAAGGATGCTCTCGATGGTGCAGCGGTAGAAGTTCACCAGGATCTGAGGAGACAGATGGACCTTCTTCAGTCTCCTCAGGAAGAAGAGACGCTGATGAGCCTTCTTGATCAGAGTAGAGGTATTGTGGGTCCAAGAGAGGTCATCGGAGATGTTGACTCCCAGGAACCTGAAGCTAGAAACACGTTCCATGTCTACGACCTCCGACAACTATGTCTACGACCTCAGTCTTCCACACCTAAGACCAACTACGACTAGATACAAGTGGAAATTGATCACATGATAAAATTATGTCATGTTTGCATTATTTTTCTCGGGCCAGTTACCGACCTACGATTATCTACGACTACCGATACCTACGACCTACCTACGACCTACCTACGAATAAAAAGTGTCCATTTTTTCCATGCCAACCTTTTTTTTACTCGTGCACATTTTTTATCAGGCTGGAAAAAACGCCGCGACCTACTTGAGGCCACGAGTACGCGGAGACCACTCACGAGCATAAGGAAGAGTTACAAAGACCTCCTACGACCTCATGGCGACCATGCTGCGAGTATGAGTCAAGGGCAAACTCGGCAGAGGTCGTGAAAGTAGGACAGGGGCTTAAGTATTGGTGAACTTCAGCCATGAGATACTTGCCCAAACACTAGTAGTCCAGATCCACACATGGAGGGTAAGGAAAGAGGGAATGGCTGTGATGATACAGTGAGGTTAGTGGCATCAACAGAGAGCTGTAGATGAGGGGAAGTAAGCTATCATACAGCATAAAATAAGCAAATGCAAATCAGTTTTACCATTAACATTTTTTTGCAACCTCAGCATAACTTTAAGTGGTGAAAATGAAATTAAAGATTTCCTGTTAGGAATGAGCTGTTTAAAATATTGACCGTTATATGAATGATTATTTATTGCATGGATGCAATCAGGAGCAGATTGGAGCAAATCAGCATTGGTTCAGAGCGGAGATAAACTTCAAACAACAGCAGTAACAAATCTCCACCATCTCTCTCTAACTGCCCTCATTAATCAATCAACCAGGACCTTCATCAATAACCACAGTAAACCTGGTCTCTTCCCATCACACATAGTGGGAGAGTCTAGAACTAGCAGTCACAGACTCAGATTTAAAGGACGTTCTTTTAGGAACGAGATGAGGGGAGGTGTCTTTAGTCAGAGGGTGGTGAATCTGTAGGATTATTTGCCACAGAAGGCTGTAGAGGCCAAGTCAGTGGATATTTTTAAGGCAGAGATAGATAGATTCTTGATTTTTCAGGTCAGTTTCAAGATTCGAGATTCAAGAGATTCAAGAGAGTTTATTGTCATGTGTCCCTGATAGGACAATGAAATTCTTGCTTTGCTTTAGCACACCAGAACATAGTAGGCATGAATACAGAACAGATCAGTGTGTCCATATAGCATTATATAAATATATACACACATGAATAAATAAACTGATAAAGTGCAAATAAACACATAATGGGTTATTCATGTTCAGAGTTTTGTCTGAGCTGAGTTTAATAGCCTGATGGCTGTGGGGAAGCAGCTATTCCTGAACCTGGTTGTTGCAGTCTTCAGGCTCCTGTACCTTCTACCTGAAGGTAGCGGGGAGATGAGTGTGTGGCCAGGATGGTGTGGGTCCTTGATGATGCTGCCAGCCTTTTTGAGGCAGCGACTGCGATAGATCCCCTCGATGGAAGGGAGGTCAGAGCCGATCGACTGGGCAGTGTTTACTACTTTTTGGAGTCTTTTCCGCTCCAGGGCGCTCAAGTTTCCGAACCAAGCCACGATGCAACCGGTCAGCATGCTCTCTACTGTGCACCTGTAGAAGTTCGAGAGAGTCCTCCTTGACAAACCGACACTCCGTAATCTTCTCAGGAAGTAGAGGCACTGATGTGCTTTCAGTGTTCTCGGACCAGGAAAGGTCTTCAGAGATGTGCACACCCAGGAATTTGAAGCTCTTGACCCTTTCCTTATGGGGAGAAGGCAGTAGAATGGGGTGAGGAGGGAGAGATCGATCAACCATGATTGAACGGTGTAGATGATGGGCCGAATGGCCTAATTCTACCCCTGTTTCTGATGACATATTCACATTCTCTTATCCATCCCTCCCCCACTCTCTCTGAGATTGTTAAAACCAATTTGTTTCCTCCTTTTCTCAATTCTGAAGAAGGGTCTTCCACGTGAAATGTTAACTCCGTGTCTCTCTCCACATTTGCCGCCTGACCAGCTGAGATTTTCCAGCATTTTTGCTTTTATTTTCGGGTTGCAACAGCTGCACTTTCTTTGATTTCCACTTTGATGTACATCAAAATATTTCATCTATTTACTCTCTCGCTTGCGAATCAGCTTGTCCTGTCTTTATGACTGCTTGTCTACCTGCAACCAACGTTTGCAACAGTTAGACAGGATAGGACTGGATTGGAGGGAGATTCAACCACCAGGTGGCGCTTCGATGGCAGCCTCGCCTAGTGTCTGTCTGCCCTTTTCGTCTGAGTTTTGTTATTTTTGGTGTGTTTAAAAAGTATGTGTTAATGTTCTCTGGTTTGTTTTATGTGTGGGGTGGGCCAGGGGGGGGGTCGAGGGAAACTTATTTACCTTGCCGGAGATGCGATTGTTTTCCGGATCGTATCTCTGGTCGCTCTGCAGCCTAACAGCGTGGAGCTGGAGGCCTTGCTCGGGACTGACTTTGAGCCCCACCGTGGGGCATGGACTTACCATCGGAGCCGATTCCTTGCCTGGGATCGACGCTCCAACCACGGCCTGCGGACTTTAACATCAAAGAGCTCGCAGTGTCGGGAAGATCCAAAAACGCATGACGTCTGACTAGTCCCGACCCGGGGTAGATCACCCGACGCGGGGGAGCAGAGATATCCCCCCCCCCAGTGCAGGAGCTTGATCGCCCCGATGAGGAGGCCCGCCACCGGCTACAGGAGTAAGATCGTCCGGTCAACGGAGACACGAGGCCCCTGACCACTGGAGGACAAAGAAGGGAGAGATTGAACTTTTTTCCGCCTTCCATCACAGTGAGGAATGTGGAGGAGTCACTGTGGAGGATGTTTATGCTAAAATGTATTTTGTGTGTTTCGTTGCTTTTTATTGGTATGACTGTATGGCAAATCAAATTCCTCGTATGTTGCAAAACACACTTGGCTAATAAAATATGATTATGATTATAATTATGATTAGATGGACCAAACATGGGCGGGTGGGACTAGTGTAGCTGGGACATGTTGGGCCGAAGGGCCTGCTTCCACGCTGTATCACTCTATGACTCTATCACTATGACTATGAGTTGGGGTTTAGAGTATCTCATCCCTCTCTCCACTCTACACCCTTCCACACACGCTGGGTCTCTATTTCCAATGCACGATTGCTGGGGATATGTATTACCAGCAGTTCAGTTCAGTTTCGTTTATTGTCACGTGTGCCGAGGTACAGTGAAAAGCTTTTTGTTGCGTGTTATCCAGTCAGCAGACAATAAATGATTACAGTCGAGCCATTTACAGTGTGTCGATACATAAGTTAGTGCAAGGTAATTCAGTTGCCAGCACCCTTGTGTGGGTGATGTTGTGGAACATGGAAGTCACAAGGCAGGTGCCAGTGTTGTCAAGTGTCATGCAACACCCTTTAGACTTTAGAGATACAGCGCGAAAACAGGCCCTTTGGCCCACCGGTTCCCTGCCGACCAGCGATCACTGCGGACCCCAGCACTATCCCACACATTAGGGATAATTTACAGTTTTACCAAAGCCAATTATCCTACAAACCTGTGCATCTTTGGAGTGTGGGAGGAAACTGGAGCGCCCGGAGAAAACCCACGCGGTCACAGGGAGAACTGTACAAACTCCGTACAGACAGCACCCGAGGTCAGGATCGAACCCGGGTCTCCCTCGCTGTTAGGCAGCAACTCTACCGCTACACCACTGGTACATGGGAGGAAGCTAGAGCAACCAGCAAGGAAGTCAACGGATGGGGCAGCATTTGTGGGGGAGCAAGGAATTGTTGACGTTTTGGGTGTTGACCCTGCATCAGAAACCAGAGCACTTGGCGAAACCCCTACTCTCAAAGGGTGAACGTGCATTCCCCATACAGTCAGCGGCAGACGTCAGGATCAAACTCAAGCTGCAATGAACCCGAAGCAAAGCAGGGATTCACATACCTCTTACAGAAGTATACAAAATCATGAGAGGAGTAGATCGGGGAGATGCACCGAGTCTCTTGCCCAGAGATGGGGAATTGAGGACCAGAGAACATACAGTTGGTTCAAGGTGAAGGGGAAAAGGTTTAATAGGAATCCGAGGGGTACCTTTTTCACACGAAGGGTGGTGAGTGTATGGAACTAGGTGTCAGAGGAGGTAGTTGAGGCTGGGACTATCCCATCGTTTAAGAAACAGATAGGTACATAGATTGGAGGGATATGTGCCAAGTGCAGGCAAGTGGGACTAGTGTAGCTGGGACATTGTTTGCCAGTGTGGGCGAGTTGGGTCGAAGGGCCTGTTTCCACACAGATTCACTCTATGACTCTATACAGTTTATATTGGCTGCAATAAACCTGTGCTGCATACCTTCCTCTGCCAAGGCAGAGATTCTGAATCGAATCACAGCATGGGTGCTGCACCGAGCATCATGTCTCTGTGTGCAGAAGGTCACCATATCTCCAGTGGAGGCCTTGAGCAGATACATCATCAGCTCGCTGACATCAGCTCTCCCGACTATCTAAGTGCGTAACAAGGAAGTTTAGTTTGATTTAGTTTATTGTCACGTGTACTGAGGTGAAAAGCTTTTTGTTGCGTGTTATCCAATCAGTGAAAAGACTACACGTAATTACAATCAAACCGCCCACGCTGTACAGATACAGGATAGAGAAGAACATTTAGTGCAAGATAGTCCGAGCCAGGGTCCCCAATGAAGGAGATGGGAGGTCAGGTCCGCTCTCTAGTTGGTGGTGGGATGGTTCCGTTAACAGCTAACAGCTGGGAAGAAGCTGTCCCTGAATCTGGAGGTGTGTGTTTTCACACTTCTGTACCTCTTGCCTGATGAGAGAGGGAGAAGAGGGAGTGAACGGGGTGAGATTTGTCCTTGATTATGCTGGTTGCCTTGCCGAGGCAGCGTGAAGTACAGATGGAGTCAATGGAAGGGAAGGTACACAAAAATGCTGGAGAAACTCAGCGGGTGCAGCAGCATCTATGGAGCGAAGGAAATAGGCGACGTTTCGGGCCGAAACCCTTCTTGAGACTGATGGAAGGGAGGTTGGTTTGTGTGAAGGTCTCTCTTCCTTCTGATCATTTCGTAGGGAGAAAATGAAATATCTTCATCCGTTCCAGTGGCTGAATGCTATCAGCATGGAAGTTCGTTCCAGAATCTTCCTAAGGATAGGCATGTTCTCAAAATCCTTCCATATTCTCTCCCCTTCATAGCTTTGTGCCTCAGTAACCTTCACCAGCTCTCCAATCTGTAAAATGTCTGTGCAAGGTTATTTTCCTGTTCTTCCACTGGCAGCTGTGACTCCAGTGCCTGTTCGTCACACCCTGACATTCCCTCTAAGATTATTTTAAAATGTAATAGCCCTGTCCCATGGTACGAGTTCATTCCAAGAGCTCTCCCGAGTTTAAAAAATATCAAACTCGTGGTAAGCACGGGGAATGAACATAGCGGGTACGTCGGAGCTCGGGGACGTCTCTTAGCGCTAACGGCAGGTACTCGGGAAGACTCGCTAACGGCAGGTAAGCTCGGGAAGATTTGTGAAGATTTTTCAACATGTTGAAAAATGTCCACGAGAGCCCCGAGTACCGACGAGCGGCCATTACCGTAAATGTCCAATTTCGAATCAGGGCAAACTCGGGGAGAACTCTTGGAATGAACTCTTTGAATTGAATTGAAAGATATAGTATTGGAAACAGCCCCGTCAGCCCACCAAGTCCATGCCGACCATTGGTCATTAGTTCGCACTAGTTCTATGTTATCCCAGAGTCTAACAATGGGCAGCTCACAGTTGCAGCCTCACAGCGCCAGAGACCCAGGTTTGATCCTGACCTCAGGTACTGTCTGTACGGAGTTTGCACGTTCTCCTTGCGACCGCATGGGTTTTCTCCAGGTGTTCGGGTTTTCTCCTACATTCCAAAAATGTGCGGGTCTGCCGGACAATTCGCTTCTGTAAATATTGCCCCTGATTTGTAGGATGCAAATGTGGGGTCATGTAGCATTGGCGTACAGCTGAGCAATGGTCAGTATGGACTTGGTGGACAGAAGGGCCTGTTTCCATCTTGCATCTAAACCCTAACCAAAACCATCAAAGTTCTGGAGTAACTCAGTGGGTCAGGTAGCATCTGTGGAGAACCTAGATAGGTGATGTTTTGGGTCGGGAGCCTTCTTCACTGATCGTGGTGGGGGAGGATGAGAATTCAGGAAGAAGAACCTTTTTTTTTTGTAAACCAGTATCTGCAGTTCATTGTTTCTCCATAATGGAAGCAGGCTTGTCTTCCAGAAGGATATTAGTAAAGTGAATGTTTAGAGTTTGCAACTTTCCAGTAGTCCGATGTGAACTGCTGCTAAGATTGGTATATTTTTGTCTAAATTCCAGATTTGTTTCCAGACTTATTTAAATTCCCCAATGGCCATGGTGGGTTTCAAGTGTCGAAGTTAATGGTCCAGCAACTAACTACTAACTCACGGTGCACAAGTTGACAAGCTGCTGGTTTCTTGGGAGTAAAAGAGGAAAAATTATTATGTTATCCCAATATGTGTTGCACAATGGTGTAGCTGGTAGAGCTGCTGCCTCACAGGAGCCAGAGTTTGATTCTAACGGCAGGTCCAGTCTGTGTGGAGTTTGCATGTTCTCCCTGTGACCACCTGGGTTTTCTCTGGATACTCTGGTTCCTACCCACATCCCAAAAACATGTGTGTTTGTAGCTTGATTGACCTCTGTGAATTGCCCCCAGTGTGTAGGGAGTGGGTGAGAAACTGGGATCACACAGAGCTTAACGGCGGCACAGTGGCGCTGCGGCAGAGTTGCTGCCACACCGCGCCAAAGACCTGGGTTCGATCCTGACTATGGGCGCTGTCTTTACGGAGTTTGTACATTCTCCGTGTGACTGCGTGCGTTTTTCTCCGAGTGCTCTGGTTTCCTCCCACACTCCAAGGATGTACAGCTTTGTAGGTTAATTGACTTTGGTAAGTTGCAAAATTTGACCCCAGTGTGTAGCATAGCGCTAATGTACGGGATGATCGCTGGTCGGCACAGGCTCGGTGGGCCGAAGGGCCTGTTTCTGCTCTGTATCTTTAAAGTCTAAAGTCCAAAGTCTAAACTAATGTGAACAGGTGATCAGTGGCCGGCATGGACTTGGTGGGCCGAAGGGTCTGTTTCCATGCTGCATCATTAAACTAAACTGAAGGCAAGCTACCTTAATTGACTTGCCAGTTCTGGAGTGACTGTTCATGCTGTGACGTTGGTAATTAAATTGTGGACAAACGGGTAAGGTAGAAAATGCAGGGAGTTGATTAGAAAGCAGACAGAGACAGATTATTGAAGAAAGAAAGAAAGGACGACATTTCAATAGCACCTTTCAATTCTCCAAACCTCTTTATGCTTGCGATGGATCACATGGCCTGGTGCCAACTGTTGTCAAGGGGGAATCTTGGCAGCCAATTTGTGTATAGCAAACTCTTCACAGAAATGTTTGTGACAATGACCAGACCTTCTGTTCTACGGTGGTTGTTTTGAAGGAACACTCTTTGCCAAGACGGCCACACTGCCTCTCTGAAACATTTCTTTTTTGCAAAGGCTTTGGAGCAGAATCGAGAACTGTAAACAAGACACAGAGAGTGAGCTTAAATAATAGCACTGGAAGTGTTCCAGACACAAGAAGGAAACAGGCAACTCATCGAATGTGAGCGTGAACAGAGAGACTGTTTACAGTGACACATCTCCTGGCAGTATCACAGTTTGGTAGCAGTGTCAAACCGACGCAAAAAAGCCCCCTCAGTGCCCTTAAGCACACTCTCGGTTACTATTCCCTTCCTGAATTATCTTTGAAAACAAACCCATCGTTGCCACAAAGCCAGACCCACCTCCCTCACCGCCGTCACTGAAACATGTCTGAGTAAACAATGTCTGAGTTAGACACAAAATGCTGGAGCAACTCAGCGCGTCAGGCAGCGTCTCTGGTGGGGTTCCAACATGAAACGTCACCTATTCTTTTCCCCCAGAGATGTTGCCTGAACCATTGAGTTACTCCAGCACTTTGTGTCTATCTATGACAATAGTTGCTGGAATTGATTGCTGGAAGTTGTATAAGAAATATTCCTGAGATGGTGAGATTAGATTGTCGAATGCAGATTCAGGGGGAGGGATGACAGAGGTTTGGGTGGAATTTTCACTAGTAAGAGTTTTCAATCGGGGATAGTTAACCTCACACAGGAAACATTAAGCAGCTTTGGTCATGTGTGCGATGTACAGTTAAAATCTCATTCGGAAGAAGGGCCCTGACCCGAAACGTCACCCGTCCTTTTTCACCAACTGACTGGCTGAGTTACTCCAGCGTTTGTGTCTATCTTCAGTGTAAACCAGCGTCCGCAGTTCCTTCCTAAGCATCCAGTTGTTCCCTGGCCTGCAGCTGTACCTGGCGGTCTGCTCAGCTCCAGAATTCCCGGAGCTTGCTTTCCTCACCGCACGGCGCAGACGCAGCGGGAAAGCCATTCTCCCTGTTGGCGAGACCAAACGCAGACCCGCCGACTGTGTCGCTGCACACTTACGTTGGGTCCGCCGAGGCCCCAGTTGCCAACCATCTCTGCTCCCCTTCCCATTCCCACACTGACCTGGGCCTCTTCCAGTGCCAGGGTGAGGCCACATGCAAATTGGAGGAACAGCACCTCATATTTTGCTCGGGTAGCTTACAACACACCGGGATGGATGTTCAATTCCCTCATTTTAACTTCTTCCCACACTCTCCTCCCCTCCCCCCATCCTCTTGCCCGCACTATCAGCACACCTATTCCCTTTGCATCAAAGATATCTCTGAATCCCTGTGATTTTCCTAAAATGGATGTCAGCCCATCTTCCCTGAATAATAAAATAGCCGCTTTGTTGACTCTATTTGCAAGGAGCAATTGCAATCAATGGCAAAAAGGATGTGGGTCGAGGCTATTTCAACAATAATAAAAGAAGGGTGAATTTGTAAGCCACGATGGCATGCGGTTTGCAAACCTTAACTCATGGTCTATGACACACTGCCAATCCAGTCATACTTGTGCTTATATTTATTTGCTGATGTTATTTGTCCCTGTTCTAAGTTTGCAGGCTTAGAGATTTGTAAAGCACTTTCCTTAGCTTCTTGCTATATTGTTCAATGAACTACCTGTCAGATAATAAAACAAAAACCACCAGCAGACTAACACTAGGATAAGTCAGCATCATTCTGTCCCGCGATCATGTAGATAACCAGGGTGAATGGGATGGATAAATCATGGAATGAATATATCTATTTAGTTTTAGTGTTGGAAAGAACTGCAGATGCTGGTTTAAATCGAAGGTAGACACAAAATGCTGGAGTAACTCAGCGGGACAGGCAGCATCTCTGGAGAGAAGGAATGGGGTGACGTTTCGGGTCAAGACGCTTCTTCAGTCTCGGCCCATCCCTTCTCTCCAGAGACGCTGCCTGTCCCGCTGAGTTACTCCAGCTTTTTGTATTTAGTTTTAGTGTTAGAGATGCAGCGTAGAAACGGGCCCTTCGGCTCATCGAATCCATGCCGACCAATGAGCGCCCGTGCCCTACTTCTATCCCACACACTAGAGACAATTTACAGAAATCATTTAACCTACAAACTGTACATCTTTGGAGTTTGGGAGGAAACCTACCTGAGCAGTTTTAAAAAATATTTAGAGGTACAGAGTCTTCGGCCCACCGCGTCCGCGCCGACCGGCGATTCCCGTACACTAACACTATCCTACACACACTAGGGACAATTTACATTTATACCAAAGCCAATTAACCGACAACCATGTATATAGGGCCTGTAACATGAGCATGCAACTGCATGCGGCAAGTGCGACCAAACCGGGAGCGGGGGCCGCGCGGAGGTCGAGTGAGTGACGTACGAAGTTTGAGCAAAGTTCGCGCGTGACGTACGGAGTCAAGACGGTGCGTACGACCTCAACGTGGCTGCGGGCCGGCAGGCTGTTGCCGGGCAGAATTTTTGAACACTGTCAGCTTTCCGGAGCCCCGCGCCAAGTCGGGACCAGCTCCGCACAACTCCATACGGCTCCGGCAATCGAAGTGCGACCAGCCCCGTGAGGACCGTACGGCTCAAGCGACCACGTTAGATCGTGCTTGCTACATTCAGTCACATGCTCGTGGGGCAGGCCCTTAACTTTGGAGTGTGGGAGGCAACCAGAGCACCCAGAGAAAACCCATGCAGTCACAGGGAGAACATGCAAACTCTGTACAGACAGCACCCGTAGTCAGGATTGGACCTGGATCAGTGGTGCTGTAAGTCAGTAACTCTACCGTTGTGCCACTGTGAGCACTAAAAATTGATGGAAGCCCAATTAATGGGCGGCACAGTGGCACAGTGCTAGAGCTACTGCCTTACAGCACCAGGGACCCCAGTTCGATCCTGACCACAGGTGCTTGTACAGAGTTTGTACGTTCTCCCCGTGACCTGTGTGGGTTTTCTCCGGGTGCTCCGGTTTCCTCCCATACTCCAAAGATGTACAGGTTTGTAGGTTAATTGGCATTGGTATAAATGTAAATTGTCCCTAGTGTGTGTAGGATAGTGTTAGTGAGCAGAGATCGCTGGTCCCCGCGGACTCGGTAGGCCCTAGGCCCTGTTTCCGCTCTGTATTTCTAAACTAAACTAAACTAAATGAAATGAAACACTCGGTATGCTCAGGCAGTATCCCCTCCCCGTGTCCCACCTGGACTCCTACCTTTTCCTGACCCTCGCCATCCCCCTCCAACTACATTCCTTCCTCTGGCTTCACAATTCGCAACCCTTCAATTTTTCTATCTCACACCTGTTTTATTCATCACTGGCCTTTGCCCAACCATCTGTCTATAACTTACCCCTAACCCCTTTCACCTCTTACCCACTTATCACTTGCTAGGTTTTATCCTGCCCATCCTCTCTTCCAGCTTTCTCCCCACCCCCCCCACCACAATTTGTCCGAAGCAGGGTCCCCTCAACCTGAAACCTCACCTATCCGTGTTCTCCAGGGGTGGTGTTGACCTGCTGAGTTACTCCAGCACTTTGTGTCTTTTCTTTCCTTATAAATGGTGCTCATTATAGCAATCCCGGATGACCTTAACTATGGCTGGTTTCAGCATAACTAGTATAGATGTCCAAAACTACCATTTATTGATTATTTCTCTTTTGCATTACATGACGTTTTACATAGAAACATAGAAACATAGAAATTAGGTGCAGGAGTAGGCCATTCGGCCCTTCGAGCCTGCACCGCCATTCAATAGGATCATGGCTGACATATAAGGGTGCTTAACTTTCTTGGAATATCTACTACTTCCAACAATGCATCCTTGTGGGCTCCACCTATCCTTGATCACCGTTGCTGGCTTTAATGTGTCATTTTACACACCTTTTATTTATTTTTTCTTTGTCCCCCTTCATATCTCTACTTTCCCTCTCCCCTGCTCCTCTCCCTTGTCTGAAGAGGCATCTCGACCCGAAACGTCACCCATTCCTTTTCTCCTGAGATGCTGTCTGAGTTACTCCAGCATTTTGTGGAACCAACATCCTGTACACTGGATCAACTATCTCGAGCTATTTCACATTTCAAAGTGCTCTGTTTTATGTCTTTTAGATCCAAAATGGATGACTTCACACTTATCCACACTGAAATCCATCTGCTACGTTTGTGCCCATTCACTTAATACAGTAATGTCTCTGTCATCTTATACCTCTATCTAAAGTGCTTACAATTAAGGCCCACTTTGCGTCATTTACAAATATGGATATGTAAATCTGTGGCCTGTCAGCACACAACTAATAGATACAGTGACAGCTGATCTCCCAACTCACATCCCAATGGGATATTGCTAATGGATTAATCAGACGGTTTAAATAGCTTCATGGTTTTTTGATATTCTTATAAAAAGCTGATTTAGCAGTATATTTCCAGAATATAAACAAAAACTTCCAATTGTGCCACATTACTACTTTAACACATCAGGTCGCCTCACAGGACATTGTAACAAAGGTCTGACCTTGAGACAAGGAGATGTCGGGAGAGGCGGCCAAAACGCCAGCCAAATTGTCGGTTTTAATGAGAGTTTACAAAGGAGTGGAACAGAGGGGCATGAAGTTTTAGGGAGTAAGGTCTGTAGTTTAGGTTTTCAGCATTGAAGATTAAACTGAGAAAGGGTCAAATCAAGAGCCAAGAGAGTTTAATTGCCGTATGTACTGATATTTGGGACAATGAAATTCTCACTTGCGGCAGCATAACAGGCTCGTAAGCACAATATTCATACAATAAACAAAAAAAATCAATAAATCACAATGGCACAGTGGCGCAGGCAGCGGTAGAGTTTCTGCCTTGCAGCGCCAGAGACCCAGGTTCCAGATCCTGACTACCAGTGCTTGTCTGTACCGAGTTTGCACTTTCTCCCTGTTTTTCCCCGTGACCTGCGTGAGTTTTCCCCGAGTGCTCCAGTTTCCTCCCACACTCCGAAGATGTGCAGGTGCGTAGGTTAACTGGCCTCACTCAGTAAGTTGTAAAATTGTGTGTAGGATAGTGTTAGTGTTAGTGTACGGGGTACTCGCTGGTTGGTACGGACTCGATGGACGGAAGAGCTTGTTTCCGCTGAGTTTCTACAGCATTTTGTGTCCACCCATTTACATGAACCTGGTTTCATTTTCCCCACCTGCCCTGATTTTACCACTGTAGTCCTACAGACCATGGGGTGTTTAGAAAGACCACGAACCTACCAATGTGCACGTTTCTATGGGCTGAAGATGTCCTGGTTGGGTTGCTCCTGGGCCTGGCCAAGCTGGCCATCCGCGAGTCAAGGCGCCAAACGGTGGAGGACTCTACCGGAGCCGGCTGCCTGTCCCTTTTCCGGGGAGACGTCGGTGCCCGGGTGTGGATAGAAAGGGAATACGCCCTGTCTACGGGCACCCAGAGGGAGTTCCGCAACCGCTGGGCACCGAGGGGGGTTGAATGTATCCAGGACAAGGATTGCAATGTAGTTGTTTAGCAGTTCCTTAGCATATTTGTTCGGCTTGTATTATGGTGGTGTTTTGTTTTATTGTATTGTAAATACTATTTTAATATTTGAATAATTATTTTTGATTTAACATAAGGGAAAAAAAAAAAAGAAAAAAAAATGTGCATGTTTCTGGGATGTGGGAAGAAATTGAAGCCTCTCCCCCCGGGTGGATTCCATGGAGTCACAGAGAGAACATGCAAACTCCACATGGACAACACCAGAGGTCACTGGAGCTGTGAGACAGTGGCCGCAGTAACTGTAACAGAGCTGGCTTGTTATGTCGAACCGTTCTCTGGCAAACCTCAATAGATTTAGAGGGATATGGGCCAAAAGCAGGCAGGTGGGAATGATGGGTAGATGGGTCAGGGTGGGCAAGTTGAGTCAAAGGGCCAATTTCCCCATTGTATGACTATGACTAAACTCCTTCAAGCCCTGAATCTATCTGGTCAGAACTGCATTGTACTAAACCATTTTTATGCCCTGACAACGCATAGTACGAAAGGATGTAATAGATGCAATCAATACACATTGCAGTGCAGAA
Organism: Leucoraja erinaceus; assembly: GCF_028641065.1. Lineage (NCBI taxonomy): Eukaryota > Metazoa > Chordata > Chondrichthyes > Rajiformes > Rajidae > Leucoraja > Leucoraja erinaceus. Next base: position 45,829,181 of record NC_073388.1, on the reverse strand, counting down.
TACAGCCATTTGGCCCCTCATATATGTTCTGGGTCTCTGAAAGAATATGACATTAATACCTCCACACCCTGCCCTCCTCCTCTTGCATTACCGATCTTCCATTTTTAATTTATCCATCCTTGAGAATTTGAAAATGATATATTATTATTTCAGTAATAATTATCAATCTGCTCTATGATAAAATTATTTTACTGGTCTGCAGATGCCTCTGCGGCATTGACCTGCTGAGTTACTCCAGCACTCTGTGTCCTGTTGCGTGAACCACTAAACCATTCATTGGTCATTGTTCATTGCTTCTACTCTTAAGAATTCTCTTTGGTCTTGAACTTGGCTTGGCTGAGACCTGGGGCTCACACATAAGCTTTGAAGTAATATTGCCCCCTATTCATATAGACGCAAGGATGGGTGACGTTATACGGTCTGGATGCTTCGTCAGGCAGAAAGTAGCGGATGGGATGATGTGGGAAAGAGCTAGAGGTGGAAAAAGACCAGGCCAAATCGGGGCCGACAACAAATGAGCTCAGGCATGGTGGCACCCATGTAGGCCCATTGTTGGTTCAGGAAAGTGTGATCTCAAGAGAGATACGATGTGGTGAACTGCGGAACTGGTTAAACAATTAGGGTGGAGGAAGCGGGGCGAGGGGGGGTAAAAGGGAGGGGAGTGTAAGTAGAAGTTACTTAAAATTAGAGAATTCAACATTCATACATGATCCGTCTGAAGAAGGGTTTCAGCCCGAAACGTTGACTATTTCCTTCGCTCCATAGATGCTGCTGCACCCACTGAGTTTCTCCAGCATTTTTGTGTACCTTTAACATTCATACCGCTGGTTTGTGAGCTACCCAAGCAAAATATGGGGTGGTGTTGCTTTAATATGCATGTGGTCTCACTTTGGCAATGGAGGAGGCCTAGGTCAGAAAGGTCAGTATGAGGATGGGAAGGGGAGATGAAATGTTTGGCAAGTGGGAGATGGTGTAGGTCTCGGCGGATCGAGCTTAAGTGTTTAGCGATACAGTCGCCGAGTCTACGCTTGGACTCGCCGATGTACAGGAGCCCACATCAGGAACACTGGATTCACACCAGGCCACTCTTCATTCCTGTTTGGCTGTGGGTAAGTAGATTGGCTGTAAGTGAGCAGGTAATATGGGCTGGTGGTTGAGAGATGAACATTGATCAGGATTCAAGACCCATTATAGCTTTAGATAGCTCAATAGGATCTTTCCGTCCATCTTAACAATCAAGCAGGACCTCAAGTTAACAAACATCTGAAGGTCAACAACTCCAATACTGCAATGCTGCTTCAGACCAGCCACAAACATCCAACAGACGATGGCAGTTGGTGAACCAGAATCTACTAGCCTTGGGTGGCATGGTGGCACAACGGTGGACATGCTGCCTTTCAGCGCCAGAGACCCAGGTTCGATCCTAACCACGGGGGTTGCCTGTACGGAGTGTGTACCTTCTCCCTGTGACCTGCGTGGGTTTTCTCCAGGATCTCCAGTTTCCTCCCACACTCCAAAGACATACAGGTTTGTAGGTTAATTGGCATGGTAAAATTGTAAATTGTCCCAGTGTGTGTAGGATTGTGCTAGTGGGCAAGGATCGCTGGTCGGCGCAGACTCGTTGGGCTGAAGGGCCTGTTTCGGCGCTGAATCTCTAAACTAAACTAGATTAAACACAAACACACAACAGATGATGGCAGGAAGTCAACCAGACACCACTAACCCAGGAGTATTGCCATTTGTCCAGGATGAGACTGAAAACCAAGGTAAAGTTCCCCCGCTCTGTAGCCTGAGATGACACTTGGTTTGAAATATTTAGCCCATCATTGCAAAAATCCTTATAAGAATAACACACATAGGAGCTTGCCAATGTACTCTGATAAACGACACTGCCTCTGGCCTTGTTCAGTGATCACTGGCCGTTGTTTATCAACTTGCTCCTTTCACAGCTCTTACGACGCATTCTTACGAAGCGTTTAACTTGCGCTTGCAACAGGAGCAACACAACAAAATTTAAAATATATATATAATGTGGAATATGGTCATATCACAGGAAGCACCGGAGAGGAATTGCAAGCGAGTTCAAGTCTTGTCCTCCCCTGTATTTTGAGCAACTATCTGTCCCAGCCAAGGGGAAGCAAGGTGGCATTTTGTTACTTTATTTTACTTCACTATGGAGATACAGCATGTAAACAGGCCCTTCGGCCCACCGAGCCCGTGCCGACCAGCAATCTCCCTGTACACTAGTTCTATCCTACATACGAGGGACAATTTACAGAAGCCAATTAACCTACACATCTGCGTGTCTTTGTAATGTGGGAGGAAACCGGAGCACCCGGAGAAAACCCACATGGCTATCGGGAGAACATACAAACTCCGTACACACAGCATCCATAGTCAAGATCGAACCCAGGTCTCTATCAGCTCTACCACTGCACCACTGATATATTTCCCGTGGTCCATTTTATTTGGGCTCCTTATGGTTGCTGCAGTTTTGTAGTCAGTAGCAGAACCCCAGCGTTGGTATCTGAGTGGAACAGTTACCCTCTCCACACACCCAGCCCAAAATAAATGAAGAGAGCTCCATTGATTTACCAGCAAGAGACACATCTTCGATGCCCCAGGGTTGTGTGTCTGAGTCTATGCTGATAAACAGAGCCACTTCTCCCTTCTTCCCCCCCTCAGGCCACTGACCTGACTGACAGCTAATGAAAGCTGTCACAGTAATAGCAGGCAGCCTGCCGTGGTGTCCTGATCATAATTAAAACTGGGTTTATCGTTACAGATCAATGGCAGACGCACTGTGACAGCCATTTGGGAGAAAGAAAAAACATGGTTTTCTGGGAAGAAAAAAATAAAAGAAAGCCAAGATGGTATTTTGTAATATTGGGGTTGTCAGTACATCTACATGATCATTCTGCAAACAGAACACTGTGGGTTGACAGCAGCAAGAGTTATTGAAAGCAGGCAGCAGGGGAGTGTACTGAGCACAATTTGACAATGTTCCCAGCCGACTCTGTTTCCTCAAGCACCTTTGTCAATTTCCTATCTTAGTCCTTTTAGACCTTAGAGATTCAGCACGGAAACAGGCTCTTTGGCCCACTGGGGATGTAGGATGTGGGAGGAAACCAGAGCACCCGGAGAAAACACACAGTCACAAGGAGAACATGGCGACACAGTAGCACAGTGGTAGAGTTGCTGTCCCACCCTATTTTGAGAGGTGGGGGACAGTCACCCCCCATTTTTTGTAATCCGTATTTTAAAACCCGGTGAAATCTCCGCTTTCCGCGAGACAGTGGGGGTGGGACTGCTGTTCGATGGCGCTGATTGGACGAGAGTAAGTCGTTGGTCAGCAGGCAATGGGGCGGGACATGATAATTCAGCGCGATGATTGGAGGAGGGAGACGTGCCAAAACACTCTCGGCACAGGCCTGCGCCTCATCCGCAGCCAGGATCGATACCAGCTCTCTGGCGCTGTCCCTTCCCCACCCGAATGCCCCCCCCACCCCCCCACGGGTGGCCAGAGACGTCGGGAGTCAGACGGGAGTGGTGCCCCCAGGCCCACAGCCAGCGCAGAGAAGCAGCACTAAACCCAGCTCAAATCTGCCTGTCCCGCCAGGTTAACCTACAGCCCTGCCTGGACTTGCGGGAAATATGGCCCAGGTTTACAGCCAGCATGGAGAAGCAGAGCTGGTGTCCCGTCAGTCCAGGCAGGGCTGTAGGTTAACCCGGCGAGCAAGGCAGAGTTGAGTTGCATTTAGCGCTGGATTGAGCCTCCGAAGCCTCGCGAGTGTGTGTGTGAGTGTGCACAAGCGCGCTCACCCGCCAAGGAATTGTGTCCTCCCGGTCCCCCGGTCCCCTCCATATTTTGATAGCGATTTCCATGCCTGCTGGGCGGTACAGTGGCGCAGCTGGTACAGATGCTGCCACGCCTCTGCCATCAGCCAAGTGGTACAGAAGTGTGAAAACACACACCTCCACATTCAGGGACTGTTTCTTCCCAGCTGTTATCGGCAACTGAACCATCCTACCAACAACTAGAGAGCTGTCCTGAGCTACTATCTACTCATTGGAGACCCTCAGACTATGAAGATAAACACAAAAAGCTGGAATGAATTAGTGGGTCAGACAACATCGCTGGAGAAAAGGAATAGGTGATGTTTTGGGTCGTGACCCTTCATCAGACTGAGGCTATTTATCATGGCAGAGAAAAAATTAAACTGGTCCTGAAGCACAGATTTTGTACCACAATAATATCAAAATTGGACTTCACTAGAAGACAACATAAAACTAGTTGTGACGTTTCGGTTCGAGATCCATTTTCAGTCCCAAGTGAGACCATCTGATCCTAATCACTTTGACCATTGAATTTTCTACACTGTATGGGTGGCTGTAACCTCAACACCGCGTCATGGAGTCATACAGCATGAAACAAGCCCTTCGGCCCACTGAATGCATGCTAACCATCTACACCATCCATTTGCACCAATCTCATTTGTTTTCTTCACGCTTCCATCGATTCCCCCCAATTTTGCACACTGGAGATAATTTCCCTATGGGATGTGGAAGGAAGCCAAAGCCTCTGAAGATACACAGGAGATCACAAGGAGTGCATGCAAACTCCACGCAGACCAAACTTCAACTATAAGTAAACTGCCACTGTTAAGCAGGAATGTGTGCTGGAAGTGATGGCGGCAAAGGGGAAATTATAGGCAGCTTTTCAATTTCAAGTGTTATGAAATGAACGCCCTTTTGGATGTCATCTTGTGATTATTGTCAGATTCCTTCACTGATTATGCAAGTTGGCAGCCTGCCACTGATCCAGTATTGGACGGGACAAGTTTGTAATGTTCCTCCCAGAGAGTCGGGTGAAACTGTTCTTGCAAAAACGAAAAACTGCGATAGTCTGTTTACCAATGAATTTACTGCTAACAATTGCCAGTTCTTTGTTCCTGTCGCATCACCTCCAATGCTGCAACCATGATATTGCCAGCTCTAGAGTGGCACCCTGGCCAACTCCTTCTTTCCCCTCTCCCATCGGGCAAAAGGTATAGGTGTGGAAAGGCACACCTCCAGATTATGGGGCAGTTTCTACCAACTTTATCAGGCAACTAAACAATCCTACCTATAACTGGAGAGCAGTCCTGAACTACTATTCACCTCAGTGGAGACTCTTGGACTATCTTTGATCGGACTTTACTGGCTTTCTCTTGCATTAAACGTTTTCACTTCATTACCTTTATCATGTGTCTATATTGCCTTTCCACTGACTGGTTAGCACACAACAAAAGCTGTTGACTGTCCCTCGGTACACGTGACAATAAACTAAACTCAAACATTATAACTGCAATATTCTCAGCCTTTTGCATCATAAGCCCGTACACTGCAGTTTTTTTCCCCGCAGAAACCTCAAGGAGGGTTTTCCTCGTTTGTCTTTGTCACCGTTCATTCAGACACTTCTTTTCAAAAGTGTTTAACATAATCTTTCATCAAGCCCCCTTTAGATTGTCAAACAACAGGCTGCTTTTGGTATTGTGAAATGAACCATAGCATCTGCAGCACTCAATGTCGCTGGGAAGAGGAGGTTATCTCAGACAATTGCAGCGTTCACCTTACCCTGGAGTATTAAGCACATCGTCTGATCAACTCAACAGTCAGGGCTCAAAGGTTATTTATTTGTATTTGCAGTAGTGAGCTGCATGGCGGCAGGGTTTTTTTGCACCATCCGCTTGTGTGCTGCACATCCCTCCCTCGCTCCTTCACCGACAGTGAGGGGTCGGCAGAGCCGGACATGTGTGCAGGTCTTGTCTTAGAAAGCCCGGCTGACACGACAGGTTAGAGTCAGAGCTGGGGCGAGTTACAGGCAGTCCAGAGCCAAGTCGAGGTTAGCTTGAGTTTGAATTTAGTTTGCGTTTTGGTTAATCTCACGTGTGTCGAGATACAGTGTCAAGCTTTAGTTAACAGCTTTAACCAGTCAGCGGAAGGTGCTGCAGATGCAGGTCTGAAGAAGGGTCTCGACCCGAAACGTTACCCATTCGTTCTAATCAGAGATGCTGCCTGTTACTCCAGCATTTTGTGTCTATCTTCAGCGGAAAGACAACACATGATCACAATCTACCCACCACAGTGCACAGATACATGATAAATGGAACAATGTGAATAAACTTTAGTGCAAGGATGATTCAGTTGCCTGATAACAGCTGGGAAGAAAGTGTCCCTGAATCTGGAGGTGGTGTGCGTTTTCACACTTCTGTACCTTTTGCCCGATGGGAGAGGGGAGAAGAGGGAGTGACCAGGGTGAGACTGGTCCTCGATGATGCTGCTGGCCTTGCCGAGGCAGTGTGATGTATAGATGGAGTCAATGGCAGGGAGGTTGGTTTGTGTGATGGGTTTTGCGTTAGATTAGCATGTGATAGTTTTCTAGGATGTGATTTCCCACAACCTCACGACAGACTCCCCTGCTACTAACATGACATCTGCATATTGCAATCCAGAATGATTATACGGAGCAGGATTTAACAAGCTGCACTGTACTGGAGCTTGAACGATTGATTGGTTCACACCAGTTCCCCACAGATACAATTAGTTTCATTTTTCCATATGTAAATACAGGCTAGTTTCTGTTTTACACTGAGCAACACAAAGCCAAACAATTTCCTTTACTTTTTTGTTGAATACATTTTTTTATTTGTTTAATGGCGATGCGTTACTAAGGACCGGAGAGAGAAAAGAACAAAAAGCACGAGACGTACAATTAACACTTCTTATGCTCATCTTAGCGTTTGATTTCCTAATGAGTTTTTTTTCTTCCCTGCTGTCTTGATACAAAGCAATGTACTGTATGAATCCACGTTCCCTGCACTCCTTCACTCAGCTATCTGACCTTGATTGGTGTTTTGGGAACCGACTAAATAGATTACATATAGGTAACCTTGACAACTGTCTTTGCTGATTTAGCAAAGTAGTTCATTCTTGACTGTGGAACTGGTGGCAACTATGGAATTCATGTGACTAGCTATGAATGATTAACTCACTATTAGTGCAAGAGCCTTTTTTTTTTCTTTTGCCAAAGCAACAATGAAGAGCGCTGAAAATGGCAGCCCTCGGTGTGTTATGTTCCACAAGCCGTACATGTTGTAATGGCAAAGGAGAAATAAATCGACTTTGTTTTCACTGGTGATTAAATATGGCGGAGATTACTTTAATCCCTTCAAGCTAATGTCTTCATGCCCCCACCTTCAAAATGCATCATATCCTTCTTATCAATAATTGTTGACACACGGGACAATCACTCACGAAGCATATACGTAAGGCGCATAAACACTTAACCTTGTTGCAAGTTAAAAAGAGAAAGCACTCCACCCCCCCCCCCCCCCACCATCACCTCCACCCTGATATATCTGATTATATTCTGCTTCTCGCTCACCAGCTAAGAGAAGCCCACACATTGCTTGAATACACAACAGGGAGTTGAGAATGACTGCAGATATAAATTCTATTAACACAGATGCTGCACGCACCAAGGCCAGACAGAATAATCTCCTTCAGTCTGGCTTGACTAGGGCCCTGTTTCACTGAGGCAATTTGAATGCAGTCCTGTATGCCAGTGCCAGACAATTATAGCACGTGAGCCAAGTCGATGCAACATTTATTGACTTGGAAAGGAGAGCTATTCTTTCAATTGATAAACGGGCATAGTACAATATTAAAATATTAATGCAGCAATTAGGACAAAAAGAAGAGCCGCTTGACAATTTTTCTTTTCCTTGGCCGTACGTTCAAACACCTGTGTGCTGCTAGTTTGCACTGTGCAGCTGCATGTGTGCAGCCAACACCGTGAACACAGGAGGCTGTATGTAGCCCACCCCGACAAAGCAACAGATAAAAGTTACACAATCAACGTCTCTAATTTATTAAGGGTCCTGCTCTAAATGTGATTCTGACCATGCTTCAGCTACTGCCGTGGATTTGTGACCTGGGCCAAAATTCAGCCCTGAATCCACATGTGAAGAAGGGTCCCGATACGAAACGATGCCTGTCCATGTCCGCCAGAGATGCTGCCTGACCCGCTGAGTTACTCCAGAACCTGGTGTTCCATTCACTGAAGCATCGTCTGGTCAATATCATGTCTCATTTTGGAGCTTCCTGTGTTCATAGAAACATAGAAACATGGAAAATAGGTGCAGGAGTAGGCCGTTCGGCCCTTCGAGCCTGCACCGCCATTCAATATGATCATGGCTGATCATCCAACTCAGTAACCTGTTCCTGCCTTCTCTCCATACCCCCTGATCCCTTTAGCCACAAGGGCCACATCTAACTCCCTCTTAAATATAGCCAATGAGCTGGCCTCAACTACCTTCTGCGGCAGAGAGTTCCAGAGATTCACCACTCTCTGTGTGAAAAAAGTTTTCCTCATCTCGGGCCTAAAAGATTTCCCCCTTATTCTTAAACTGTAACCCCTTGTTCTAGACTTCCCCAACATCGGGAACAATTTTCCTGCATCTAGCCTGTCCAACCCCTTAAGAATTTTGTAAGTTTCTATAAGATCCCCCCTCAATCTTCTAAATTCTAGCGAGCTGCATTCATACAGTCATGGACATTTATAGCATGGCTTGTTTGCCATTCTACCCAAGTTCCAACTGCCCACCTCTGCCCCCTTATTCTTGCAGCATTCTTTTATATTGGCGCTTAAGGTTTAGAGCAAGTCGTCTTTAAATGTGTTGACCATTTTGTTCCCCACCATTTCCAACAGTAGTTTCCAGTCCTTTACTGCCTTCTGCACAAAGAGTCACAAAGTGCTAGAGTAACTCAACGGGTCAGGCAGCATCTCTGTAAAACATGGATCAGTGATGTTTCGGGTCAGGACACTTCTTCAGACTTGTCCCGAACCGAAGCATCACCCGTCCATTTTCTCCAGAGATTCTGCCTGACCCACTGAGTTATTCCTCAAACTTTACTTTCAACTTTAGAGATACCGCAGGGAAACAGGCCCTTTGGTCCACCGAGTCCACGCTGACTAGCGATCACCCCGTACACTTGCACTATCCCACACACTAGGGACAATTTACAATTTTTTTTAACTGAAGCCAAATAAACCTACAAACCTATACGTCTTTGTAGTGTGGGAGGAAACCTGAGCACCCGGAGGAAACCCACATGGTCATAAAGAGAATGTACCAACTCTGTACAGACAGCACACGTAGTCAGGATGGAACCAGGGCCTCTGGCGCTGTAAAGCAGCAACTCTACCGCTGCGCCACTTTGCCATGCCTGTGTCCTGCGCTTTGTGTCTTTCATTGTAAACCAGCATCTGCAGTTCCTTGCTTCTTAATTGTCTTCAGCTTGAATTATCGTTTACCTCTACTCTCTGCTACCACTTACCCGAACAACATATTTCCTTGTGTCTCGGTACATGTGGCGATTAAAAAAAACACTACCAATGTTGACTTTCTCAATCCTAGTCTCTCTTAAATTTCTAAACCTCTAATGAATTCCTTTTATTCCAGAGCAAATAGACTTTACATAGACAAGCTTTCTTCAGAATTAATGTTCACCAGTCTGACAACTTCCTCCTAAATCTCCTCCACACCTTCTCCCACACCACGTCATGCATCCTGTATTCCAGTAATCAAACCTACACATACAACACTCCAGCTGTGCTCCAACTAGGCCTCACTTTATGCTGAGATGTTAGTCTACAAATCCATAAAGGTAATGGGAAAGTCAACAAGGTGATTGAAAAGGCCTAAAATATACGCTATTAGTCTCAGCACATGGTGCAAGAGCAAAGATGTTATGCTAGAGAAACAGGAGACAAGATGCTAGCCCATTACTCTTTCCCACTTCACAACAATGTCTAACTTTCTTTTTCTTCTTTTACTTCTGAAACTTCCAAAGTGCTTCTTCGGTTTTAATTACATTTTAGTGTGGCACGCACAGTGGCCACAACGTGCGAGTTGCTGTCTTATAGCGCCAGAGACCCGGGTTTGATCTTGACTACGTGTGCTGTCTGTACGGAGTTAGTACCTTCTCCTTGTGGCTGCGAGGCTTTTCTCCGGCTGTTCCGGTTTCCTCTCACACAGTGGCGGATTGGCCAGGGTGGCAGCTTGCCCGATGGCAAGTGGGCCTCTAATGAAGTGATAACAAGTGATGGCAAGTGGGCCCCTGTTAAATAATAATAACTTAATAATAATAATAACTTTATTTATAAAGCGCTTTTAGACAACATCAGTTACCACAAAGTGCTGTAAATGGGAAGTCAACAAAAAGTTATTACAAACTACTAAAACCATTAAGACGACAGGACTATAAAAACAGTAAAAATTAAAAGACATTAAAAGCACTAAAACAGGAACAATGTCTCAGCCAGTGTCGAAAGCCAGTGAATAAAAGTGAGTTTTTAGTGAGGATTTAAAGATGGACAGTGAAGGGGCCTGTAGTTGTGGGTGGGCCCCATTTGTCTCCTGGCAACCAATATTTTTAGACCCAGTCCGCCCCTGCTCTCACATTACAAAGACGCGCAGGTTTGTAGGTTAATTGCCTTTGGTAACATTGTAAACTGTAAAAATTGGAAATTCCTCGTATGTTGCAAAACATACTTGGCGAATAAATTGTGATTCTGATTGTGATTGTGATACTGATTCTGATTCTGATTGTGATTCGGTGCCTAGTGTGTAGGATAGTGCTGGTATATGCGCGCTTGTGGTCGGTGCAGACTCAGTGGGCCAAAAGGCCTGTTTCCCCACTGTATCTCTCAAGTCTAAATGACCAAGTTCTGGTGTGTAAATGCGGACATGTGTCAGTATTTACCTTGTAGAGCAGAAACAAAGTGCTGGAGGAAGTCGATGAGTCAGGTGACATCAATGGACAGCCATGTTTTGGGTCCATTCCCCAAGTTTGGAGTGGAGGGGAGATGGCTGATAGAAAGAGGCGAAGGGAGAGGGTGGGCCAAGACCTGGAGAGTGATAGGAGGACAGAGTAACTCAGCAGGACAGGCAGCATCTATGGAGAGAGGGAATGGGTGACGCTTCTCCCCTGTCCCATCAGGCACGAGGTACAGAAGTTTGAAAATCCATACCTCCAGATTCAGAGACAGTTTCTTCCCAGCTGATATCAGGCAACTGAGTCATCCTACCAACAACTAGAGAGCTGTCACCCCCAACTATAGAACAGTTCTGAACTCCCATCTACCTTATTGGAGATCTTCAAACAAATATTGAATCGGACTTTACTGGATTTATCTTGCATTAAATGTTATACCCTTTATCGTGTATCTGTACACCGTGGTCGACTTGTTTATAATCATGTATAGAATTTGAGAATTTAGGCTTTAGAGATACAGTGCAGAAACAGGCCCTTCAACCTACCAAGTGGAAGGAAACCGGAGCACCTGGAGAAAACCCCCGCACCCACACTCAAGATGGAACCCAGGTCTCTGCCGCTGTAAGGCAGCAACACTGCCGCTGCACCACAGTGCCGCACATATAGTCTTTTCACTGACAGGACAGCACGTAACATAAAAGCTTTTAATTGTTTCACTGTTCCTTGGTACACGAAACAATAATAAACTAAACTAAAGCAAACTTCTAAAATTGAACAAAGTTTAAAGGATGTTTTTTTCTTTTCTGACCGGACCGTTGAAGTCTTGGTTTCTCAAGAGAGCATTTGTTGTCGCACATCAGACCCAGGTGCTATGTGCCACTTGACTCTTGAACACTCACCTCTCCCTGCGCCTCCCATGCCATGTTGACTTGACCCAACACTGCAGGAGGTCCCACTTTACCTGACCTCGTTTGGTAACAGAACATCCTTTATTAGCTCTCTGCGGCACCAAACAAACATGCTCAGGGAGGGATTTGAGGCACAGGACGCCCACAAAGGGCACATCTGGGAAAGAATTTGAGCAAGGTTAATGTGTTAAACAGATGTATCTTCCTCCACCTCCTGCCCCTCTTTGGCGTTAGGATGGATCTGGGTGAGGCTGAGATGAAGGAGAAACATGCAGCACTCAGCTCCCAAGGACCAGCTGATTATAGCAAATGAAAGACACCCTCAGAGGGATATAGCTAAATGGCGATTTGCTTGCATGGGAGAAACAATAGCCATTTCCCTGTCGGAGACAAAAAGACCCAAATAGCATTTTTCAGGGCCTGAGTTTTAATGTGATTATAGGTTAGGTGGCCGATTAGGAAAAGGAGAGATGCAACAAGACCTGGGTGTCATGGTACATCAGTCATTGCAGGTGCAGCAGGCAGTGAAGAAAGCGAATGGTATGTTAGCATTCATAGCAAGAGGATTTGAGTATAGGAGCAGGGAGGTTCTACTGCAGTTGTACAGGGTCTTGGTGAGACCACACCTGGAGTATTGTGCACAGTTTTGGTCTCCTAATCTGAGGAAAGATATTCTTACCATAGAGGGAGTACAGAGAAGGTTCACCAGACTGATTCCTTGGATGTCAGGACTTTCATATGAAGAAAGACTGGATAGACTCGGCTTGTACTCGCTAGAATTTAGAAGATTGAGGGGGGATCTTACAGAAACTTACAAAATTCTTAAGGGGTTGGACAGGCTAAATGCAGGAAGATTGTTCCTGATGTTGGGGGAAGTCCAGAACAAGGGGGTCACAGTTTAAGGATAAGGGGGAAATCTTTTAGGACCAAGATGAGGAAAACTTTTTTCACACAGAGAGTGGTGAATCTCTGGAATTCTCTGCCACAGAAGTTAGTTGAGGCCAGTTCATTGGCTATATTTAAGAGGGAGTTAGATGTGGCCCTTGTGGCTAAAGGGATCAGGGGGTATGGAGTGAAGGCAGGTACAGGATACTGAGTTGGATGATCAGCCATGATCATATTGAATGGCGGTACAGGCTCGAAGGGCCGAATGGCCTACTCCTGCACCTATTTTCTGTGTCTCTATGTTTCTAAGTTTCTATGTTAGCTTCCTTTGGTACATTTTGCCACCTCCAGATTTAGAGGGCTACAGGCCAAACCAGTGGTACTAACTCGGATAGGCATCTTGGTTGGTGTGGACGAGTCGGGCTAAAGGGTTTGTTTCTCTGCTGTATGTTTCTATGATTCTACCATTTTATTGGATGAAGGAGAGATGGACTCGGGAAAGGGGCAGGCATCATTGCCTCAGTTCTGCAACTTGCTTTCTTGAAGTTGGACAGGTACATGGACAGGCAAGCTTGAGAGGGATACGGGCCAAGCACAGGCAAATGGGAGTAACTGAGATGGGGCATTTTGGATGAGTTAGGCCGAAGAACCTGTTTGCGTCCTGTATGACTCTATAACTCTATAACTGTGGCGCAGCGGTAGAGTTGCTGTCTTGTAGCGCCAGAGTCCCGGGTTCGATCCTGACTACGGGTGTGTACAGAAATTCCACATTGTCCCTGTGACCGCATGGGTTATTTCCGGGTGCTCCGGTTTCCTCCCACACTCCAAAGACGTGCAGGTTTGTAGGTTATTGAATCCAAGTAGATACAAGGAACTGCAGATGCTGGTTTACAAAGACACAAAGTGCTGGAGTAACTCATCGGGTCAGGCCGCACTTCTGGAGATCATAGAAACATAGAAGCATATAAAAAATAGGTGCATGAGGAGGCCACTTGGCCCTTCGAGCCTGCACCGCCATTCATTGTGATCGTGGCTGATCATCCACAATCAGTAACCCGTGCCTGCCTTCTCTCCATATCCCTTGATTCCGCCAGCCCCCAAGAGCTCTATCTAACTCTCTTTTAAATGACGTTCTGGGTTGAGACCCTTCTTCAGGATCCATACAGATGCTTAGATTTGAAGAAGAGAAATATCTTTGGCTTCCTCTTAAAGGGCCTGTGCCAATTTCACAACCTAATTCACAACCTCTGCCGAGTTTGCCCTTGACTCAAACTCGCAGCATGGTCGTCACGAGGTCGTAGGAGGTCGTAGGTAGGTCGTAGCAGGCCATGATGCTAGTCGTAGGTACTCGGGGCATCAAGTAGGTCGGGGCGTTTTTCTAGCCTGATGAAAAATGCCCACGAGTAAAAAAGGTCGTGAGTTAGGTCGTGAAAGTGGGACCTTAATACTGTTACAGTAACTGGACAGCTTCATCCATTTTTTTCCCCCGTACTCACACTCGTTGCTACAAATAGCCGAGCCCATTGTTTATAACGTTCCCAGTTTTCTGGGTGAGCTCAAGAGAAATTAAGGATGACTTGTCCTTCATCTTCCTCTTCTTTTGAACGGAAAAATGAATGATTTTGCCCCAAGATTAAATGTAAAGGGAAAACGCAAAACGACAGGAAAACATAACTAACAGTATCAGATCACCATTTGGATAAAAGAATTCGATCTTCTCTGCCCTAGCAGGACCTGAACTGCTGGCCTAATTGTCATAAACATTGACGTTTCTGAAGAGAACTCAACCATTGGACATTGCATGGCATTGATTTTTCTTCCTGGACTTGAATTACAACATTGTGAGTTAAATTATTTTTTTTTACTTGTCTTTTTATCTGGACATGTTGTTCTGCCAGGGGGACTTCAAAGCTTCAGTGATGGGGCCCACTGCTTTTCTTACTGGCTGAGTAAAATAGAGAGTTATAGCCCTGTCCCACAGTACGTGTTCATTCCAAGAGCTCTCCCAAGTTTGCCCTGATTCGAACTCGGAGATTTACGGTAATGGCCACTCGTCGGTACTCGGGGCTCTCGTGGACATTTTTCATCATGTTGAAAAATCTTCACGAGTCTTCCCGTGCTTACCTGCCGTTAGTGAGTCTTCCCGAGTACCTGCCGTTAGTGCTAAGAGACGTCCCCGAGCTCCGATGTACCCGCTACGTTCATTCTCCGTGCTTACCACAAGTTTGATCTTTTTTAAATTCGGGATAGCGCTTGGAATGAACTCGTACCGTGGATCAGGGCTTTTACCAGGCAAATGAATATCTGTGAATATATATCTACACTTCCCGCTGCCTCAGAAAGGCCGGCAGCAGAATCAAAGACCAGTCTCACCCCGGACACTCCCTCTTCTCCCCTCTCCCATCATGCAAGAGGTGCGGAAATGTGAAAAAACGGGACTGGGTCTGTACTCGCTGGAGTTTAGAAGGACAAGTGTGGGATCTCGTTGAAACTTACCGAATAGTGAAAGGCCTGGATAGAGTGGATGTGAAGAGGATGTTTCCACTGGTGTGAGAGTCTAGGCCCAGAGGCCATAGCCTCAGAATTCAAGGAAGTACCTTTAGAAAGGAGATGAGGAGTAATTTCTTTAGTCAGAAGGTGAAGAATCTGTGGAATCATTGCCACAGACAGCTGTGGACGCCAAGTCAATGGATATTTTTAAGTTTCAGATTGACAGATTCTTGATTAGTAATGGTGTCAGGGGTTATGGGGAGAAGGCAGGAGAATAGAACAGCCATGATTGAATGGCGGAGCAGACTTAGACAATAACAAATAGACAAAAGGTGCAGGAGTAGGCCATTCAACCCTTTGAGCCAGAACCGCCATTCAATGTGATCATGGCTGATCATCCACAATCAGTACCCCATTCCTGCCTTCTCCCCATATCCCCTGACTACGCTATCTTTAAGAGCCCTATCTAGCTTGATGGGCTGAATGGCCTTATTCTGCTCCTAGTACTTGTGAACATAAGAAAGTTGCAGTTTTCTTTTCAAAGTGAAGTGGGAGAGTCTAGAACCTGAGGGCATAGCCTCAGAATAAAAGCATGTGCCTTTAGAAAGGAGATGAGGAGCACTTTAATGAGAGGGTGGTGGAATTCATTGCCAAGTCTTTGGGTATTTTTAAGGCGGAGATTGACAGATACTTGATTAGTTATGCCCCTGTCCCACTTAGGAAACCTGAACGGAAACCTCTGGAGACTTTGCGCCCCACCCAAGGTTTCCGTGCGGTTCCCGGAGGTTGCAGGTGGTTGCCGGAGGTTGCAGGTAGTGGAAGCAGGTAGGGAGACTGACAAAAACCTCCCGGAACCTCCGTGGGTGGGGCACAAAGTCTCCAGAGGTTTCCTTTCAGGTTTCCTAAGTGGGACAGGGGCATTAGGGTGTCAGGGGTTGTGCGGAGAACGCAGGAGAATGGGGTTGAGAGGGAACGATAGATCCCTCTGGAGAGAACTAGGGGAGATTATGTGTTCGGCATGGACTAGAAGGGTCGAGATGGCCTGTTTCCATGCTGTAATTGTTATATGGTTAGATCAGCCATGATTGAATGGCGGAGTGGACTTGATGGGCCGAATGGCCTAATTCTGCTCATACAACCAATGAACACATGAACCATTCGCTTGGGTCACTCAGGGGTTAAAGGCAGCTCCACCTCCAACCTCGGTGCCCCAGTGGTGGCGAGTCTTGCTGTGTTGCATGCCAACATCTGCAATGGCACTTAAAGACATGTGGCTTTCCACAGGTGCATCACTGTCAATGTTTCTGTTCAACGGGAAGGGAGCTGTGATTCGTGCCAAACCTCAGCATCTGTTCCCGAGGATCCATTTACTATTTTTACTATGGGAACAAGCAACAGACAACAATGCTACTGCTGCAAATCCTTGCCATTTAAAAGCACTCTCTCTCTCTCTCCCCATCACTTGGAGCAAGATAATATCAATCCCGTTCTGCTTTGGTACATTTGTGCATTTGCATACCTTGGGGGAATATTGCCATTTGGTCATTTAATTAACGAAGATAAATGTTCCTGCATGCCCACCTCTCGAGCAGGCGGCTCCACCTCTTTCTAGATCAAAGATCAAACATAGTCATGATTTTCTGAGGGAAGTTTTCTGCTGGAGGATTCACAGATTTAAATGTAAACTGAACACTTTTCCAACTGCGATCCCTGAGGTACCACCCAATGCTATTGGTGACTGCTTCAGATTCAGTCACCCACCTTCTCAGCAGGACCACATGTCTCTTTAAGTAAAAACCAGGGCACAACTACAGACACAGCCATACCACACTAAACAAAATTACCTTCTCAGTAAACAGCGTAAACTGGTTCTGCACAGGTGAGGGAACAACATGGTCCCTTTACAAAGATAGATGAGAGTTATATGTGTTAACACTTCCTTGTTGTAAAAGTGAATTTGGAGATTCATGCAAACATGCTGATTGTACATTCCGTTTGTTCCTCATATTCTGTATGGGAAACTTACAGCCCAATGGCATGGACATTCAATTCTCTAAGTTTACGGAATACCATCCTATTCCATCTCGATCTTCTATGACCCCCCCCTAGTGTGTAGGATAGAGCCAATATACAGGGTGATCGCTGGTCGGTGCAGACACAGTGGGCCAAAAGGCCTGTTTTCACGCTGTATCTCTAAACTAAATCCAGTTACAAGTTCACGAGTTACAGTAGAAATAGGCCTTTCGGCCCATCGAGTCCACTCCGCCATTCAATCATGGCTGATCTCTGCCTCCTAATCCCGTTTTCCTGCTTCCTCCCTTGACACACACGCTATTCAAGAATTTGTCTATCTCTGCCTTAAAATTATCCATTCACTTGGCCACCACAGCCCACTGTGGCAACGAGTTCCACAGATTAACTACCCTCTGACTAAAGAAGTTCCTCCACGCCTCCTTTCTAAAAGAGCGCCCTTTAATTCTGAAGCTATGACCTCTGGTCCTACACTCTCCCACCAGTGGAAACATCCTTTCTACATCCAATCTATCTATTTATGCCTCCCCCCTCATTCTTCTAAACTCCAGCGAGTAGTGGCCCAGTGCTGTCAAACGCTCATCATATGCTAACCCCCCCATTCCTTGAATCATTCTTGTAAACCTCCTCCGGACCCACTCCAGAGCCAGCACATCCTTCCTCAGATATATGGCCCAAATTTGCTCACAGTACTCCAAATGCAGCCTGACCAGCACAGATGCTGGTTTAAACCAAATATAGACACTAAAAGCTGGAGTAACTCAGCGGGTCAAGCAGCACCTCTGGAGAAAAGGAATAGGTGACGTTTTGGGTCGAGACCCTTCTCCAGACCTCTTCAGTCTGAAGAAAGGTCGACCTGAAACGTCACCAATTCCTTTTCTCCAGTGATGCTGTCTGACCCGTTGAGTTGCTCCAGCTAATGGTCTCTACCTTTGGCGGCAAAAACAAGGGGGCAGATTATTATCTCAATGGGGTTAGGTTAGGTAAGGAGGAGGTACAGCGAGATCTGGGTGTCCTTGTACACCAGTCACAGCAGGCAGTGAAGAAAGCTAATGGAATGTTGGCCTTCATAACAAGAGGATTTCAGTATAAGAGTAAAGAGGTTCTTCTTCAGTTGTATAAGGCTCTGGTATGACCATATCTGGAGTATTGTGTACAGTTTTGGTCTCCTAATTTGAGGAAGGACATCCTTGTGACTGAGGCAGTGCAGCGTAGGTTCACGAGATTGATCCCTAGGATGGCGGGACTGTCATAAGAGGAAAGATTGAAAAGACTAGGATTGTATTCACTGGAGTTTAGAAGGATGAGGGGGATCTTATAGAAATATATAACATTATAAAAGGACTGGACAAGCTAGATGCAGGAAAAATGTTCCCAATGTTGGACGAGTCCAAAACCAGGGGCCCCAGTCTTAGAATAAAGGGGAGGCCATTTAAGACTGAGGTGAGAAAAAACTTTTTCACCCAGAGAGAATTGTGAATTTGTGGAATTGGGCAGTGGAGGCCAAGTCACTGGATGGATTTAAGAGAGAGTTAGATAGAGCTCTCGGGGCTAGTGGAGTCAAGGGATATGGAGAGAAGGCAGGCACGAGTTATTGATAGGGGACGATCAGCCATGATCACAATGAATGGTGGTGCTGACTCGAAGGGCCGAATGGCTTACACCTGCATCTATTTTCTATGTTTCTATGACATTAGATGGATGAGTCGGGCTGAAGGGCCAGTTTCCGTGCTAGGCAACTATGATTCTATTAGATAAGTCCACAGATCTTTGTGTGGACAAGAAGTTTTGAGTTTCCGCCCTTTATATAGAATGATTTTGAGGAAGCATTGTTGGTAATTCTTGGTTGTTTTATGATGAAATAAAAACTCAAATTGAATATTAGAAGAAAATGCAGGCTTAATTGTGATATCTTCACATCGTATCACTTGAAAGAATTTTGCACAAGCAAAAAAGTGCTGAGGGGTTCGGAGGAAAATAGAGATTTGCCAAAAATGAGGAGACAAGTTCTCCCCTGGGTGATAAGAAATGTGTGCATAATTCCACTCCCCAGTTTTATTCAATTTGCAACATTGTGAATGGATTTTAATGGTTGACTGGTTGCATGCTACTCTATTGCCACAAGTACCTAAGTTTGGTTTAGTTTAGCTCTGTTTAGTGTATTGCCACGTGTACCGAAGTACAGTGAAAAGTTTTTGTTGCGTGCTAACCAGTCAGCGGAAAGACAACACACGATCACAATTGAGCCATCCAGTCAGCGGAAAGACAACACATGATCACAATTGAGCCATCCATCGTGCACAGATACCTGATAATGGGAATAACATGATAATGTTTAGTGTGTTATGTTTAGTGCAAGATAAAGTCCAGTAAAGTCCGATCAAAGATAATCTGAGGGTCTCCAATGAGGCAGATAGTAGCATGGACCACTCTCTAGACTGTGGTAGGATGGTTCAGTTGCCTGATAACAGCTGGGTAGAAACTGTCCCTGAATCTGGATGTGTGCGTTTTCACACTTCTGGAACCTCTTGCCTAATAGGAGAGGGAGTGTCATTGAATATGCTGGTGGCCTTGCCAAAGCAACCTGAGGTGTCGATGGGGTTAATGGAAGGGAGGTTGATTCATGTGATGGTCTGGGCTGTGTCCATAATTCTCTGCGAGCGTTTTGATTTTCTTTGCCATCTTGGATGGAGCTAAAGTCCAGTTCCCAAAGATAACCAGGGTCTCCAATGAGGCAGATAGTAGCATGGACCACTCTCTAGACTGTGGTAGGATGGTTCAGTTGCCTGATAACTGCTGGGTGGAAACTGTCCCTGAATCTGGATGTGTGCGTTTTCACACTTCTGAAACCTCTTGCCTAATAGGAGAGGGAGTGTCATTGAATATGCTTTCCACATGGTGTCCAATTTCGCCATCTTGGATGGAGCTGTTTTTCCGGCATCCTTGGTTCAAGAGCATCCTCACTGGATTATCCATTTTGCCAGACCAACAGAGGCCACGTAATAATGATACAACAAATCACCACTGGCCCACTAATTATACACCTCCCGTGTCTCTAAAGTACCGTGGACTGCTAGAAACGTAAACTTAAATCAAACAAATATGAAACTTAATGTTAAATGTGCTTATGGATTGGCACCATATCTGTCGCTTAGACCTCGCTGAGAAGACACAGCTAGGATTAAACGTGAGCAAACTACGATAAGAATTGCACAAAACCGAGGGATCACCCCCAACAACTACAGATGTAAACAAATAACTCTTGTAGGACAGAGTGGCACGTCACAATAGATCACGCGCCACATGCGGCGCCATCTGTGGTCGACCAGGGAATTTCAAGTGTGTTCTCGTACATTTTGGCCGGATTGAAGGAGGTGCCAGACCATCAGTTGCCGTAAAACCGACGGTGGACCTGTACAGTGAAAATACTTCAGACCACGTCTCGACCCGAAACACCAACCCTTTCCTTCTCTCCAGAGATGCTTCCTGTCCCGCTGAGTTACTCCAGCATTTTGTGTCTATCTTCGATTTAAACTAGCATAGAAACATAGAAAATAGGTGCAGGAGTAGGCCATTCGGCCCTTTGAGCCTGCACCGCCATTCGATATGATCGTGGCTAATCATCCAATTCAATATCCCGTACCTGCCTTCTCTCCCTACCCCCTGATCTCTTTAGCCACAAGGGCCACATCTAACTCCCTCTTAAATATAGCCAATGAACTGGCCTCAACTACCTTCTGTGGCAGAGAATTCCACAGATTCACTACTCTCTGTGTAAAAAATGATTTTCTCATCTCGGTCCTAAAAGACTTCCCTCTTATCCTTAAACTGTGACCCCCCCCCCCCCAGTTCTGGACTTCCCCGACATCGGGAATAATCTTCCTGCATCTAGCCTGTCCAACCCCTTAAGAATTTTGTAAGTTTCTATAAGATCTACAGTTCTGTAAGATCTATAGCATCTACAGTTTTTTTTGTACAGTTTGATACAAATCCTACTATATATACACACAGTAGGCACAATCATACTTATGTACAAGAGAGTTAGAATAGTAGATTACATTGGGACAGTATAAAAGAGTCACCATGAATCTGGCATCATTTTGTTTGATTCAAGTCAAAAGTTGTTAATGATGTACAGTTTTAACGTTGTCATAAAGCCTTGTTGGCTGGCTCCATTGTGGCTCTCCTGTTTATGTAGAACATTGTGAGTATCGTGTTCAGTTTTGGGCACCATGTTATAGGAAGGATGTTTAGTTTAGTTTAGATATACAGCGCGGAATCAGGCCTTTCGGCTCAACTAGTCCGTGCCGACCAGCGATCCCCGACACACTAGCACTATCTTACACATTAGGGACAATTTACAATTTTTACCGAAGCCAATTAACCTGCAAACCTGTACGTCTGTGGAGTGTGGGAGGAAACTGGAGCACCCGGAGAAAACC
Source organism: Leucoraja erinaceus (assembly GCF_028641065.1). NCBI lineage: Eukaryota > Metazoa > Chordata > Chondrichthyes > Rajiformes > Rajidae > Leucoraja > Leucoraja erinaceus. The sequence continues at coordinate 45,807,604 of NC_073388.1, read as the reverse complement.
CACGTGGTCACGGGGAGAACGTGCAAACTCTATACAGACAGCCTAATAGGAGTAATTGGGATGGAACCCGGGTCTCTGGTGTGTTAGGCAGTAGCACGACCACTGCGCCACTGTGCCGCCATGTTGTCAAGCTGGAAGAAGTGCAGAGATTTATGTTGATGTTGCCAGAAATCGAGGGCCTGAGCTATAAGGAGATGTTAAACAGGCTAGGACACAATTACTTCGAGCACAGGAGGATGAGGGATGATCTTATAGAAGTGTACAAAATCACGAGAGGGATACATCGGGTAGACGCACACAGTCTCTTGCCAGGAGTTGGGGAATCGAGAAGCAGAGGACATTTGTTTAAGGTGAGGGGTGAAAGATTTAATGGGAACGTTTTTCACACAGAGGGTGGTGGGTGTACGGAACGAGCTGCCAGAGGAGGTAGTTGAGGCAGGGACTATCGTAACGCTTAAGAAACATTTGGACACGTACATGGAAAGGACAGGTTGAGTGGGATATGGGCCAGACTCAGGCAGGTGGGACTAGTGTAGATGGGACATGTTGGCCAGTGTGGACAAGTCGGGCCGAAGGGCCTGTTTGCCTGTTGTGAGACCCTATGACTCTCTTTATTGCCGATGAAAATCTTGGCAAAACCCAAGATACTACAAGTCATCACAGAACAATAAGTGCTGGAAATACTCAGCAGGTCAGTCAGCGTCTACTAAAGCGGAGTTAGAGTTAATATTTGACATCACAGGCGCTTCATCAGTTCTGACAAAATGTCCCTCACCCAAAACGATGCCCCTGTTTTGTTGTTCCATTCCATTATAACAAACTTGTCGCAATGTACTGCTAATTTCCATGAAAGATCTGGATTCTGTGTTAAGAGCTGTGACCTGCCCACAATAGGTTTAATAATGCACAAGGGGCACTTCAGTGCTCACTTTTTTTGACATTTTGATTTTACTATCAATTCACCTAATTCAGTGAAAAACATACCACTAACCCAGCGACCATTCACTGCTCAGATTTATCACTCAGCCAATGCTGCTGACTTTATGAAACACAAGGTACAATTGCAAATGCAGATTTACGTTCCTGAATGACTTGCAGCCATTTCTCCTGGGTGGATGTGTGGACAAATTCTGATTATGCGCTCGAGTCTCTAGAGTGGGTGTTGAAACCACAAGCTACTGAATGAGTGACAAGAGACCAACCCACTGACACATGACTTACACAGCCACTTCATTAACGTAAGGCTGCACACTTAATATTTTGTTCCGAAGTTGACGAGCTGCCAGCCTTGAGTCCTCTTGCACCATATCATCTACTCCAGTGCTCACAAGCAAAACCTGGATGCAGGATATAAGTACGTAGCCTGCTGTTAAACCTCTTGCTGCACCTTCAGTTTAGTTTAAAGATACAGTGTGGAAACAGGCCCTTCAGCCCACTGAGGCCACGCCGACAAGCGATCCCCGCACACTAACACTTTCCTACACGCGCAATGGGCAATGCACCATCTTTCCCAAAACCAATTAACCTACAAACCTGTACTTCTTTGGAGTGTGGGAGGGAACTGGAGCATCCGGAGAAAACCCCACACAGGTTGATGGGGAGAATGTACAAGCTCCTTACAGACGGCACCCGTAGTCAGGATCGACCTGGGTCTTTGGTGCTGTGAGGCAGCAACTCTACCCCTCTGCCTCTGTACTGCCCCACTAAATTACTCTGGGGCTTGTGTGAGGAATGATTCACAAAGCACACCCATTTATACACCATGGAGTAAAAAGGAACTGCAGATGCTGGTTTAATACTAAAATAGACACAGTCTTCTTCTTGTGTATGGCATGCACAGCCTAAAGTTGTAGGACAACTGGATCTTATTTGATTGTGCACGCCGGGTTGATTGCATTCGTCGAAACAATGCGGACCACGTGAAGGTTGCAATCTTCAACCCCAAAAAGACACAGTCACTGTCAACAACTAGCGCTTGGTCCTGAGCTGCCATCTTCATCATTGGAGACGTCAAACTACCTTTACTCGGACTTTCCTGGACATTAACTTCCACTAAACATTATTCCCTTTATCCTGTATCTGTACACTGCGGACGGCTCGATTGTAATTATGTATAGTCTTTCCACTGACTGGATAGCAAGCAACAAAAAGCTTTTCACTGTACCTCAGTACATGTGACAAGAAACTAAACTAAACTAAACCAAACTAAAACAAAACTAACTCGGCAGGTCAGGCAGCATCTCAGGAGAACATGGATAGGTGATGTTTCGGGTCAGGACTCCTCTCACCTTTTCCCAGCTTTTTTCTCCCCCGCTACAATCAGACCTAAGAAGGGCCTTGACCTGAAACATCACCTGTCCGTGTTCTCCAGAGATGCTGCCTGACCCGCTGAGTTACTCCAGCACTTTGTGACTTTTTTAAAATTCCTATACCAATCTGTTTTTCATGGTGTTGCAATGTCACCCATCATTGGTGAACTGGTATTTATATCAATCAATCTGAAAAGGAAGATGTGACCAGAGTTATTATTGTCAGCAACAGGGCGGCACGGTGGCGCAGTGGTAGAGTTGCTGCCTCACAGCCCCAGGGACCCGGGTTCGATCCTGACCACGGGTGCTGTCTGTGCGGAGTTTGTACGTTCGCCCTGTGACTGTGTGAATTTCTCCGGGATCTCCTGTTTCCTCTCTCACCCCAATGACGTACAGGTTTGTAGGTTGGTTGGCTTGGTATATGTGTAAATTGTATCTAATGTGTTCAGGATAGTGTTAATGTACGGGGGTCGCTGGTCAGTGTGGACACGGAGGGCCAAACAGCTGTATCTCTAAACTAAACCAAACTAAACAATAGTACGTGAACCAGTGGGAATCTGGAGAGCAGCAATATGGTGACAAAGGTACATCTCCTGTACGTTGTGGCTCTGACTATTGTTTTTATGTCTGCAGGGAAAGGATAATAAATAAAACATTTGAAACCAACACTGGGACATTAGAAACAGGATCGTACACTAAACACCAGATCAGTGAGTCTATGTGTTATAGCATATAAGAGCATGGAACAGTACAGCACAGGAACAGGCCTTCATTCCACAACGCCCACATTGAACATGATGTCAAGTTAAACTAATCCCCTCTGCCTGCATGTGACCCATGTCTCTCCATTTCCTGCTGATCCATGTGCCTATCTTGAGGACTCATAAGCACCACTGTCATATCTGCTTCTACCACACCCCTGGCAGCATGCTCCAGGCACCCATTCCGGAAGTGGCAGGGTTTCCCAGCAGCTGCGGCTCGCCTGCAGTCTGTCTGTCTTTTTCTGTTTTTTGTTTTGTTTTGTCTTGTTGGACGTATGTTTTAGTTTATTTTTAGTTGTGTGTGTGTGGGGGACGGGGGAAACTTGTTTTAGTCTCTTCCTTCGGGGGGATGCGGCCTTATCTTTGTCGTATCCCCGTCTCCGTCTGCGCTGAGCCCTAATCGCGGATCTGGCGGCCTCCAACTGGGGCCGACCTCGGGGCCCCGGAGGCAGAGCCAGGACTTACTCACCATCGCAAAGCTGGCCGACTTCGGGGTTGTGGTGGCGCTGCGGTGGCGGCGACCCAACTTTGGCCTCGGGCCCGTGGACGAGTGGACAGTGGTCGGGAGCTCACAGGTCCCAGGTTGGTGACTGATTCTCCGGAGCTCCCGCAACAACAGCTTCGTCCGCTGGACTGCAGGGCGGCAGCTTCGACCGCCCCGGGCCGCGGTGTTTGAACCGGCCCGTTCTTGAGCTCGGATTCAGCCACGGGACTTACCTTCACCCGGCAGGGGGGGGTCATAACATCGAAAGCCTGTATCGCCTCAACGCAGAGGGAGAACAAGGAAGGAAGAGACAAGGACTTTAAGATTTTGCCTTCCATCACAGTGAGGAGGTGCCTGGTAGACTCACTGTGGTGGATGCTAAATTTATGTTCATTGTGTGTTCTGTTATTTTATTCTCTGTCATGACTGCAAGGTATTTAATTTCATTCAAACTACCAAGTTTGAATGACAATAAAGGAAACGTTATACTTTATACCACCACCCCTGGCAGCGTGTTCCAGGCACCCATCACTGTCTGTGTAAATATCTAAACCCGCACATCTCTAAACATTGCCCCTCTCACCTTAATACCATATCCAGTGGTCTTTGACATGTCCAGCTTGGTAGAAAGGTTCTCACTATCTACACCATCTATGCCTCTCATGGTTTATGAACTTCTATCAGGTCTCCCGTAAGCTCCAGAGAAAACAATCCAAGTTTGTCCAACCTCTCCCTAGAGCTAATGCCCTCTAATCCAGACAGTAAACTACCTCTGCACCCTCTCCAATGACTCCACATCCTTCCCGTAGAATTGCGCACCAGGAATTGGAAACTATGAACAGTTGCAAACCACGGTGCCACCATGGACGAGATTGTGGTGTGGATATACCACGGGAAGATGGCCCACCATCACCAGCTCAATGCTGGGCACAGTGAGGGAAGAATGACAAGGAGACCCGAGAGAGGCAGTGGAGCCAATACCAAGGACTTCAACTGATGCGGTGGCTATGTTTTGTTACACCAAAGGAACGAACGGCAAATCTCCGGGCATTGATCCCTGTGGTTTGCCAGGTCACAAGTTTCTAATCACAGTGGCATTTTGCCACCACCTCTCCCTGTCCCAGGCCGATTTTGAATCCAATTTGCCTTGTACCTCAGGTGCTCTAATCTTATGGACCAGCCATCCATATGAAGCAAAACCGTTCTGAAGTCCATGTGAACCACTCCAACATATTGCCCTCATCAATGTACTTCATTATCTCTTCCAAAGAAAATCAATTAAATTAGACAGGAACTCTCACCAACAAATCAGTGCTGACAGTCCCTGATCAATCCCTGACTGTCCAAGTGTTTCATAGGAAAAATAAATGTGAGCATTTTGAAGGTAAGTTTAGCTACAGAGATGATATGGAGTTCATTAGGAGGTTGGGGGAATTGAATGACTTGCAATGGATGATGGTTTAAAGGTGGAATCATTAAGAGATGAGAGAAGAGATGGCTGTTTCTAAACTTGCATGACACATGCTAACAAGATCATTAAAAAAAAAATAAGGCATGCATTGCCCTATTGAAGAGCTGAAGTAAGAGCGAGATGCAGTGATCCAGCTATTGCAATGCAGGATGTGGGAAGGTTGCAAACAATAAGGACGTGTGATCTGAAGGAAGATAATGACTGTGGAGTGATTCATCAGCAAAGATATGAATGCAGTCGGGGGAGAAGTGGGAGGAGGTGGCTGATATGGAGAGGGCTCATAATGGGAAAGATGACGGAGCTCTGGGGATTCTCTCCCTTAACAGAAAAGAGACACAGGATGCGCTATCAACTGCAGCACAGAGCGAGAGACACAGAACAGATAACCAAAACTATAATGCAAAGCCACATTAGACTGACCATACTGCCAGAGTCTACCTCCTTCTGGCCAATGGCACCCATTCCACCAAAGTGTGCAGATGACATGATTATCAACATGGATATCCATTGAATGGACCCAAGCGGAACGGTTTGGAGTTGATCAAAGAGAAAAGCTAACCCTTGGCGCCATTGTGGAGAAACCATCACATGGTTCAGATGCGCAAAGCATTCATAATTGTTAAAACTGAAGATAAATCCAGTGGACATCAGAAGGAACATAGAACATAGACCAATACAGTACAGGAACCACAAAGAACCTGATACCAAATTAACCTGGTCTCATCTGCATGTACATGGTCCATATCCCAATATTCTCTATACTTCCATGTGCTTATCTAAAATCCTCTTAAACACCATAGAAACATAGAAATTAGGTGCAGGAGTAGGCCATTCGGCCCTTCGAGCCTGCACCGCCATTCAATATGATCATGGCGGATCATCCCACTCAGTATCCCGTACCTGCCTTCTCTCCATACCCTCTGATCCCCTTAGCCACAAGGGCCACATCTAACTCCCTCTTAAATATAGCCACTGAACTGGCCTCGACTACCCTCTGCGGCAGAGAGTTCCAGAGATACACCACTCTCTGTGTGAAAAAGGTTCCTCTCATCTCGGTTTTAAAGGATTTCCCCCTTATCCTTAAGCTGTGACCCCATGTCCTGGACTTCCCTAACATCGGGAACAATCTTCCTGCATCTAGCCTGTCCAACCCCTAGCCTGTCCAACCCCAACCACTATCGTATCGACCTCCACCATCACTCGGGCAATGTGTTCCAGTCTCCCATGTACTCTCTGTATAGAAAACTTGCCCCTCTCATCTCCATTATACTTTCCCCTCTCACAATATCCATGCCCTCTAGCGTTGGCCATTTCCATCTTGGGAAAACGGTTCTGAGTGTCCACCCTGTCTATGCCTCTCATCATTTTATATACTTCTGTCAAGTCTCCCCTCAACTTCCAACGTTGTAGAGAAAACTATCCTAGTTTATCCAACCTTGGCGCCATTGTGGCTGAAACCATCTAATATAGGCGGCATTCTGGTGAAAATCAAGGGTTAGGTGAAACGAGCAAACGTTGGGAAGTGGTGGAAGCAATACAGACAGAGCAGATAGACTATGCCATCTACTTGAGAGATACATGAAATGAGTCCAATTTCTAATGTTCTTGTTTTGTATAATACCCCACCCCTCTCCCTCAATATTATTCTCCATCAAGTGTCAGTGCCAAGCGGTCCCCAGTCAGTCACGGCGCCTACAGTCAATGTTATGCCCTCACCCTCTCTTCACCAGACACCTCCTTCTTCAGCAGTCTTCCACCTCCCACCAAACATTCTTGCGGCTGCTATTCCAATGTCAAACATGCCAAAGTGCCGGTAACGCTTAGAGTCATAGACCGTGTGGAAACAGGCCCTTCGGCCCAACTCGCCCATACCGGCAAACAATGTCCAAGCTGCCCTAGTCCCACTTGCCTGCGCTTGGTCCATAACCCTCCAAAACCTGTCTTATTCATGTACCTGTCTAACTGTTTCTTAAACAATGGGATAGTCCCAGCCTCAACTACATCCTCTGGCTGCTTGTTCCATACACCCACCTGTGTGAAAAAGTTACCCCTCGGATTCCTATTAAATCTTATCCCCTTCACCGTAAACCTATGTCCTCTGGTCCTCGATTCCCCTACACTGGGCAAGCGACTCTGTGCATCTACCCGATCCTCTTATTGGGCGAAGTCACAGCCACTTGCCTAATAACGTCCCGCCTCGGATCCTTACTCCTGGAACAAGACCTCAGTCTATTTGCAGCAGGCTACGTCCAAAGAGAAAGCGGTGACGGGATTTTATTCTGCCGGAGCGCTGGCAAAGATTGTTAAATGCTTTGAAAACCATCAGCCTCCACCTCTCCTGTTAAAAGCCATGTTCCTTATTGACATAAGTAAAGTATGTTTCCTAAGCCTTGGCCCCTCTGTGTAAATAGAGGTGTTTATGGGATGCTGGCCGTATTGGCAGCTCAGGCATTCTGGGCCCTGCTGGCAACACACCGTGCCACCAGGAACCAGTCTGACAGAGCAGGCTCTAGCTCCAGTCCTAAAGGATGTGTAAGTGGTTGGTGCAGAGTGTTGGCCCTTGGGATCCCTGACCAAAATAGAAAGTCAAGCAACATTGAAAACCCTTTCTGTCCTCATATATTCAACTGTGAATAATTCCTTGTGCAGAAAGGAACGGCAGATGATGGTTCACACCGAAGATAGGCACAAAATGTTGGAGTAACTCAGCGGGTCAGGCGGCATCTCTGGAGAATAGGGAATAGGTGACGTTTTGGGTCGAGATGCTTCTTTAGTTATTCAGGTCTGAAGAAGGGTCTCGACTGGAAACGCCACCTATTCCTTTTCTCCAAAGATGTTGCCTTACCCTCTGAGTTACTCCAACATTTTGTGTCTGTCTTCTGGCTAATTCCTTCTTTGATGCCGTGTGCTTTGCATTCACTGATTCCACCCCCTTTATCTCTTGATTTCCTCTCCATCCCATCAGACTATTCCTGGGATCCTATTTTATCCTAGCCGAGTTTGTGAGTCTCAGGGGCTATCTCCAACCCATCCTCCAAAGACTGCCTGTGGAGCATCAGGAATATGGACACCACTTCCACCAGAACATTGCAACACAGTGGTACAGGGGTAGAGTTGCTGTCTATGTGGAGTTTGCACGTTCTCCCTGTGACCGCGTGGGTTTCCTCAAGGTGCTCCGGTTTCCTGGATAGCACACAACAAAAAGCTTTTCATTGTACCACTGAAATAGGTCATTTCATGACCAATACTGGTCAGTATAGGTATAAAGATTAGCAGAGAATGGAACTACGCCCTCTTGTCCATGGACTCACATATGTACCAGTGCCTGTCACATAATCCCACTGACATTGAATTCCAATGCTCACCATTTAAACTCTCCATTGATTGCACTCTTGCCTTTAATCCAAAGATTGTGAGTCACAACAAAAGGTTTGAGTATAAAACAGTGAGCTGACATTTTAGGAAGGCCTAAAGTTTTGTTTGTTTAGTTTAGTTTAGAAATACAGTATGAAAACAGGCCCTTCACGCCACCGAGTCCATGACGACCATCGATCGATGGTCCATTCACTAGTTCCATGTTATCCCACGTTCTCATTCAATCCCTTCACATTAGGGGCAACCTTTATCGATGCCAATTAACCTGCAAACCTGCATGTAGGCACAGGGAGAATGTGCCAACTCCACACAAACAGGACCCAAGATCAGGATCAGTTTCAGAGGTATCAGCTCCTAGGTTCAAATTAGTTGTATGTTATCCCACTACCTGCACTCAAGGGGCAATTTAAGGGCCTGTCCCACTTGGGTGTTATTTGCGTGTCACGCAGATGACGCGCAAAGATTTTGTGAATCCCAAAATCCTGGGGCGCGGCGCGAGTCCGCATGTCACTGCCCACATTGCAAGCACCATGCGCGCGTAATGCATGCCATGCGCGCATCACATGCGCGTCACGACGCGCGCTTCGTGCATCGTAACGCGTAATTGATGTCGCGTAAATGATGCGCAAATGACGCCCAAGTGGGGCAGGCCCTTTACAGAGGGCTAATTAACCTACCAACGCGCGCGCAAGGAAACTGGAGCACCCGGAGGAAACCCACGAGGTCAGAGGGAGAATGTGCAAACTCCACACAGACAGCACCCGAGGTCAGGATCAAACCGGGTCTGTGGAGTTGTGAGGCAGCAACTCTACCAGCTGCACCACCGTGCCGCCCTCATTTCACAATTTCATTTTTTAATTCCTCTTCACCTGTTGCTGAAGATCTCCTCCATTGATTAATCTCTTTAGACGTGATCATCCTGGTGTTATCCTGGCTGGTATTCATCTTTCCAAAACACAAAGTGAGTGAAAACTCCAGTGATCCCATTCCCTCTCACAACAAAAGGATTTGAGTATAGGAGCAGGGAGGTTGTACTGCAGTTGTACAGGGTCTTGGTGAGACCACACCTGGAGTATTGCATACAGTTTTGGTCTCCAAATCTGAGGAAAGACATTATTGCCATAGAGGGAGTGCAGAGACGGTTCACCAGACTGATTCCTGGGATGTCAGGACTGTCTTATGAAGAAAGACTGCATAGACTTGGTTTATACTCTCTAGAATTTAGAAGATTGAGAGGGGATCTTATAGAAACTTACAAAATTCTTAAGGGGTTGGACAGGCTAGATGCAGGAAGATTGTTCCCGATGTTAGGGAAGTCCAGGACAAGGGGTCACAGCTTAAGGATAAGGGGGAAATCCTTTAAAACCGAGATGAGAAGAACTTTTTTCACACAGAGAGTGGTGAATCTCTGGAACTCTCTGCCACAGAGGGTAGTTGAGACCAGTTCATTGGCTATATTTAAGAGGGAGTTAGATGTGGCCCTTGTGGCTAAGGGGATCAGGGGGTATGGAGAGAAGGCAGGTACGGGATACTGAGTTGGATGATCAGCCATGATCATATTGAATGGCGGTGCAGGCTCGAAGAGCCGAATGGCCTCTACTCCTGCACCTATTTTCTATGTTTCTATGTTTCTAACAAGTTATGTGCCTTATAGTTAGTTAAGTTCATTGTCACTTGCACCGAGGGACAGTGAGAGGCTTTTGTTGCGTGCTAGCCAGCCAGCAGAAAGACAATACATGATTACAATCGAGCCACCAGTGTACAGTTACTAGTGGGGTCGGCACAGTGGCACAGCGGTAGAGTTGCTGCCTTACAGCACCGGAGACCCGGGTTTGATCCTGACTACGGTTGCTGTCTGTATGGAGTTTGCATGTTCTCACCGTGACTGCATGGGTTTTCCCCGGGTGCTCCAGTTTCCTCCCACACTCCAAAGACGTGCAGGTTTGTAGGTTAATTGGCTTTGGTAAAAATTGTAAAATTGTCCCTATCTAATGTGTAGGATAGCGTTAATGTACAGGGCGTGGACTAGATGGGCCAAAGGGCAGTTTCCACTGTATCGCTAAAGTGAAGTAACATACACGATAAGGAAATGGATTAAGAAGAAGGTAGCCAAAAATGCTGGAGAAACTCAGCGGGTGCAGCAGCATCTATGGAGCGAAGGAAATAGGCAATGTTTCGTCCCGAAACGTTGCCTATTTCCTTCGCTCCATAGATGCTGCTGCACCCGCTGAGTTTCTCCAGCATTTTTGTCCACCTTCGAATTTCCAGCATCTGCAGTTCCTTCTTAAAGATTAAGAAGAACATTGTTTTTCTCAAGGTAAGTAAGTAAGAAAGTAAGAAATGTAAGGGCATGTAAGAAATGCTGCTGCGGGAGTCGAGGTTTAAAAGATTTCGAGCGACTGTAATGAGTGATTGCCTTGGGCGCCATTTCATTTTGGCAAGTACTGATCCAGTTCCAGTATGTCCCTGCTTTAAAATTCTTAGGCAATAAAAACAGATAATCCTTGGAAAACTCAGGCAGTGTCAATATTTCACGTCGATGTCCTTTCATCAAAACTAGAAAAGTGAGAAAAAAAAAACAAGCATGTTATTGATGTATTGAGCAGGAGGAGCAGATTCAAATCGGCACGGAAACAGGCCCTTCGGCCCAACTTGTCTATGCTGGCTAACATGATCACCCTGTACATTAACACTATCCTACACATTAGACCCATTTGCTTGCATTTGGCCCATATCCCTCTAAATGTTTTCTACCCAAGTGTCTTTTAAATAGGGTGGATATCTGGTTACATAGAAACATAGAAACATAGAAATTAGGTGCAGGAGTAGGCCATTCGGCCCTTCGAGCCTGCACCGCCATTCAATATTCATGGCTGATCATCCAACTCAGGATCCTGTACCTGCCTTCTCTCCATACGCCCTGATCCCTTTAGCCACAAGGGCCACATCTAACTCCCTCTTAAATATAGCTAATGAACTGGCCTCAACTACCTTCTGTGGCAGAGAATTCGAGAGATTCACCACTCTCTGGGTGAAAAAAGTTCTTCTCATCTCGGTTTTAAAGGATTTCCCTTTTATCCTTAAGCTGTGACCCCTTGTCCTGGACTTCCCTAACATCAGGAACAATCTTCCTGATCTAGCCTGTCCAACCCCTTAAGAATTTTGTAAGTTTCTATAAGATCCCCTCTCAATCTTCTAAATTCTAGAGAGTATAAACCAAGTCTATCCAGTCTTTCTTCAAAAGACAGTCCTGACATCCCAGGAATCAGTCTGGTGAACCGTCTCTGCACTCCCTCTATGGCAATAATGTCCTTCCTCACCTATTCAATTCTGGTTAAGAGTCATTGGGCTAAAATGTTAACTTTAGTTTAGTTTAGGGATACAGTGCGGAAACAGTCCCTTCGGCCCACTGAGTCCATGCCAACCATCGATCACCTGCTCACACTAGTTCTGTGTTATCCGTCTTTCTCAGCCATTTCCTACACCCTGGGATGCAATTCACTGAGCCTAATTAATCCTACACGTGTTTGTGATGTGGGAGGAAGCCGGAGCACCCAAGGGAAACCAACACGATGACAGGGAGAACATGCAAACTCCACACCAGACAGCACCTGAGATCTGGATCGAACCCGGGTCTCTGACGCTGTGAGGCAGTGGCTCTATCAGCTGGGCCAATGAGCCGCCCGCTGTTTCCCTCTTCAAAAACACTACCCGACCTGATGAGTATACCCAGTACTTTATGTTTTATTGTAGAGTTTCAACATCTGCAGTTTCTTGATTTCCATGCTGAAATTCTCAGCAATGTTTCCAGCCCTCTTCCATTGGCCTGATGTTCACATAGCTGGTAGCATGGCTGCTTATATAGAAACATAGAAACATAGAAAAGAGGTGCAGGAGTAGGCCATTCAGCCCTTCGAGCCTGCACCGCCATTCAATATGATCATGGCTGATCATCCAACTCAGTATCCTGTACCTGCCTTCTCTCCATATCCCCTGATCCCTTTAGTCACAAGGGCCACATCTAACTCCCTCTTAAATATAGCCAATGAACTGGCTTCAACTACCTTCTGCGGCAGAGAATTCCAGAGATTCACCACTCTCTGTGTGGAAAATGTTTTTCTCATCTCGGTCCTAAATAATTTCCCCCTTATCCTTAAACTGTGACCCCTTGTTCTGGACTTCCCCAACATCGGGAACAATCTTCCTGCATCTAGCCTGTCCAACCCCTTAAGAATTTTGTAAGTTTCTGTAAGATCCCCCCTCAATCTTCTAAATTCTAGTGAGTACAAGCCGAGTCTATCCAGTCTTTCTTCATATGAAAGTCCTGACATCCCAGGAATCAGTCTGGTGAACCTTCTCTGTACTCCCTCTATGGCAAGAATGTCTTTCCTCAGATTAGGAGACAAAAACTGTACGCAATACTCCAGGTGTGGTCCCACCAAGACCCTGTACAACTGCAGTAGAACCTCCCTGCTCCTATACTCAAATCCTTTTAGTGACAGTTGTGTGCTCACAATTTAGTTTAGTTTAGTTTAGAGATAATTTAAAGATACAGAAACAGGCCCTTCGGCCCACCGACCCAGCGGCAACCAGCGATCCCCGCACATTAATACTATCTACGCACCCTAGGGACAATTTACAATTTTACCCTGTTCATTGACCTATAAACCTGTACGTCTTTGGAGTGTAGGAGGAAACTGGAGCACTCGGGGAAAACCCACGCAGGTCATGGGGAGAACGTACAAACTCCGCACAGACAGCACCTGTGGTCAGGATCGAACCCAGGTCTCTGGCGCTGTGAGGCAGCAACTCTATCACTGCGCCACCGTGCCGCCCTACACCATGAGTGTGAACTCCTCACTGTGGGCGATTACTCCGATACGCTACTGCAGGGGTACAGAACTGCCGGAGGAACGGTTTTTGAATGGGGAAATAAATTGAGCTGTCATCTGCTCTCTCCGACAGACCACTAAGGTCCCATGACACTATTTTCAGAAAGATTAGGGGAGTTATCCCTCGTGTCCGGACCAATATTTCTTACAAACATGATCTAATTAATGTCACCTTGTTGTTTTGAAAGCAAATTAGCTACCATATTCCCCTCATTGGACGCGTGACTACAGATCACATTCAGTGTCACTGTAACATACTATGGACCAGACTGGGTGAGGTGTCAATTGTGCTGTATCAACTGAGTCAGTCATTTCTATTCCGTCCAATCTTACAACCTTCTTCCTTAAGCTTTTTCTAAACCCCCCAGTGTGAATCACGGCCTCACTGGCAACTGTGCCTTCAGCCGGCTGCAAATAAACTTCCCAAATCCCTCGCTAACTCTCTCCACCTCTCGGATTCTTGCTCTCGTCTTTTAATACACCTCCTTAAACCTGTTCAGATGCCTCCTTGTGAGCCCCCGTGTCAAGTTTAATGTTGCCACGTTCCACTGATGCACCCTGTGACACTTTACTGGATTGAAGGTGCCAATGATAGTGCTTTAAGGGGCCTGTCCCACTTGGAGATTATTTCGGCGACTGCCGGCATCTTTGACTGGCGTATCGGGTCACCGTAAAATTCGCGGCGTGACGCAGCAATGACGCGGCGTGTGGCGGCGATGACTCGGCGTGATGGCGTATGAAGCGCGGTGTTTTTTCAAGTGTCGCAACATTTTTTTTGTCGCCGCTGGATTTTGAAATGTTCGCCGAAAAAACCGCCAAGTGCGACAGGCCTTTAAGAGTTTGCCTAAAATCCCACCACTTTGATCAGATTTTCTCACCATGCCTGGTCAACGTTCAACGGTACTTTATTGTCAAGTGTACCTAGATACAGTGGAATGCTTGGTTTTGCACAAAATCCAGTAAAGCCACACCATGCATAAAGCACAATCGTACATAGGTACAAGACTGCAACGGTTGTAGTGTAGGAATGGCAGATCTGCACTGAGGTGGTCCACAAAGAGTCTCCATGTTTCCTGCGCCATCTTGTGCCCATCAAAGGCCCGTTGCCATGGTGGCGGCTCTGGGTGGGTGTTGTGGGCATTGGTCTGGCCTTGCCACGCTGCTGGTGTCCTCTGCCCGCTGCTCTGGCGCTCCGTGCCGTTGCAGGCCTCGTCCAGTCCATGTGCTCGGCCTCTGTGGGGCCTCTAAAGGTGCCCGATCCTCACGAGGCCACAGCTGCTGGGGAGGGGGAGGGGACTCGAGCACGTTCCTTTAGGAAGGAGATGAGGAGGGATTTCTTTAATCAAAGTCTGTGGAATTCATTGCCACAGAAGGCTGTGGAGACCAAATCAGTGGATATTTTTAAAGGCAGAGATAGATTCTTGATTAGTAAGGGTGGCAGGGGTTATGGGGAAAAGGCAGGAGAATGGGGTTAGGAAGGAGAGATAGATCAGCCATGATTGAATGGCGGGGTAGACTTGATGGGCCGAATAGCCTAATTCTGCTCCTTTCACATGAGTTGATGAGAATGTGGTGGGAGGGGGGAAGGGAGGGGGAAGAGGAGGAAGGGGTTGCAGGACGGAAGTGAGGAGGAAGGGAAGAGACCAGGGGATGGGAAAGAGAAGGGTGGGTGAGGAGGAGGAGGAGGAGGATAATGGTGGGGCAAGGGGGGGGGGGAGAAGAAGGGTCGATAGGTAGGACGTAGGAGGGGTTGTGAGGTGAGGGGTGAGAAGGGGAGAGAGGTGGATGGCAGGAAAAGGGGGAAGCTTGACGGTATGGAAGGGAGAGACAGGAAGTGTGGAATATATTGCGATGATTCTCTGTGGTTCTTTTAACAGCCTTGCCCTCCCCACCCTCTCAATGCAGTGAAAAGTCCATATTCAGTGGCGAGCTTATACTCCATGAGAATATGTGGCGCCTATTTATGTTCCAGTCTTGTATGAAAGCAGTGTTGAAGCCCTACCATACAAACTTGGGCAAGGGCCAACAACTTATGGAAAAAATGTAGGGCAGAGGTGATGACTGTCAGTGTGTGGGGCGGGCTCATTTGCAAAACAAAAATCATTTTTCTTCAACAAGAAGGAGCCCTGCAAAGCTGAACTTAAAAATGTGAAACGGAGGTCCGGGTGCACAGTCCCAGAGGGCGACCCGCGTAAAACCGGTGAAAATTAATCATTTCCACGGTTGGGGCGCGAGTTAATAGCACCCTGCGTTAGATGACCGCCAACATGCCGTTCCGACAGTCGATCCGAATGAAAGGGGTGGGCAGAATAAGTAGTGTGCAACTGGTCGTGATAAAACAGGGCTAGCAATGAGAGGGAGGAGTTGATTTTTATGTGGCCCTCAAGAGAGAGTCATACAGCCATAGAACCACACAGTGCGGAAACCTTCGGCCCAACTTACCCACACCAGCCAACATGTCCCATCTACATTAGTCTCACCTGCCTGCGTTTGGCCCATATCCCTCTAAACCTGTTCAATCGATGTTCCTGTCTAAATGTTTCGTAAACGTTGCAATAGTACCTGCCCCAACTAGCTCCTCCATACACCCGCCAACCTCTGCGTGAAAAAAATCGCTCCTCAGATTCCTATTGAATCTTTCCCTGTTCACCTTAAACCTTTGTCCTCTGGTTTTCGCCCCCCCCCCCCCCCACTCTGGACAAGAGACTGTCCGTCTACCCAATCTATTCCTCTGATGATTTTAACCACCTCGATAAAATGGGTGAGTGCAGATGCCAATTAGAAACACAAGAGACCAAATCCTTGAGCAAAAAAACAAACCACTGTAGGAACCCTTCCTCCATCCATCTGACAATCACACTCCCCTCCCCCTGTATCCATCTGAAGGGCCTGTCCCACTTTCACAACCATTTTTACTCGTGGACATTTTTCATCATGCTAGAAAAACGCCCCGACCTACATGATGCCACGAGTACCTACGACTAGCATCACGGCCTGCTACGACCGACCTACGACTTCCTACCACCTCATGCTGCTAGTATGAATCAAGGGCAAACTCGGCAGAGGTCATGAATTTTATTGTATTGTATTGTATATCTTTATTGTCATTTCCTGAGTATTCGCATACCCAGAGGAAACAAAAAAACGTTGCTCAACCAGTGTCCATTCAGTGTGCATGAAAAAATAAATAGAAATGAAAATAAAAAATACATGTCATGAACAAATTTAACACTCTACTAAACATTCAACAGCCGTTCCGACCGGCAGTGGCACAACAGTGGCTCTGCTGCAGTGTGGGGGTTTGTGCGCGATACTTGGCAGGGGGCAAAGTCCATTTAACAGTCTTATAGCCTGTGGGAAGAAGCTGAGGAGCATCCTGCTGGTTTTGCAGCTAATGCTCCTGTACCTCTTCCCGGATGGGAGGATGGAGAAAATGTCATGCGATGGGTGGTAAGGGTCTTTGATGATGGAGATGGCTCTGTTGATACATCTCTTCTTGTATATGTCCAGCAGGAAGGGGAGTGGAGCACCAATAATCCTGCTGGCGGTCTTCACTATCACTATGAATTAGGTCATGAAAGTGGGACAGGCCCTTAATCCTGGCCAGGCCCCACCTCACGTTTCCAGCTTTATCCCCCACTACAATTAGTCTGAAGAAGGGTCCCAACCCAAAACGTCACCCATCCTAAACGTCCCATCCCGAAACATCGTCTGTCCATTAGCATCCTTGGATGCTGCCTGACCCGTTGAGTACTTCCAGCGCTTTGTTTGTTGCTCGAGGTTCCAGCATTCGCAGCCTCTTGAGTCTCCAAATGCAACCAGGAACTGAACCTTGGGGTGTTTTCGGGTTAGTTCCACTTATACCAGTGACTACACCCCTGACAGCTCACAGCCCGGAAGAAACGTAAGGTTACAATAGCTTTGCAGGTCGTCTTTATTTGCTGGAGAACGCTCTCCTAGGATGATACATCTTTGTGTGACAACATGAATTTAACATTCAGACTCTGCAGCACAATGTGTTGGCTCTGAGGACTGTTAATTGAGCCACCTTGTTGGGAAGGTTACATAAACAAATCCTGTCTGGAATAATGAAAGCAAAATCTTCCTAATTGACATTCAGGCCATATAATTACAGCAGGATGATACTCATAAAAATGTAGCACAAAACCAAACGTAACCACACATGTTTGGAATGTATTCCTTTATCCTTCTCGCTGACCTCCTCAAGCCCAGTGTTATTCCCAGTTCTCAATGCAGGCCACAACTCCGCCTTACGCTCTGTGCCTGTCTCCCGTGAGTTGTATTAGACAAGTCCGGCGAAGTTCTCCAGTGATAATCCACCCCCCTCCCCATCTCTCTCCATGAATGATGTGCCTTGGCCTTTACATGTCATTTGCCCCGTTCCTATAACCAGGTTGAGAGCTATGGGCGTGTGCGGCAAAGCCAGAACTATCTCTCAGGGCTAGTTTAGTTTGGTTTAGAGACACAGCATGGACCTTCGGCCCATTGAGCCCATGCTAGCTCTATCCTCCACACCCAAACACTAGCTCTATCCTCCTCATTAGGGACAATTTTTACCTAAGCCAATTAACATAGAAACATAGAAACATAGAAATTAGGTGTAGGAGTAGGCCATTCGGCTCTTCGAGCCTGCACCGCCATTCAATATGATCATGGCTGATCATCCAACTCAGTATCCCGTACCTGCCTTCTCTCCATACCCTCTGATCCCCTTAGCCACAAGGGCTACATCTAACTCCCTCTTAAATATAGACAATGAACTGGCCTCAACTACCCTCTGCGGCAGAGAGTTCCAGAGACTCACCACTCTCTGTGTGAAAAAAGTTCTGCTCATCTCGGTTTTAAAGGATTTCCCCCTTATCCTTAAGCTGTGACCCCTCGTCCTGGACTTCCCCAACATCGGGAGCAATCTTCCTGCATCTAGCCTGTCCAACCCCTTTAGAATTTTGTAAGTTTCTATAAGATCCCCTCTCAATCTCCTAAATTCTAGAGAGTATAAACCAAGTCTATCCAGTCTTTCTTCATAAGACAGTCCTGACATCCCAGGAATCAGTCTGGTGAACCTTCTCTGTACTCCCTCTATGGCAATAATGTCCTTCCTCAGATTTGGAGACCAAAACTGTACGCAATACTCCAGGTGTGGTCTCACCAAGACCCTGTACAACTGCAGTAGAACCTCCCTGCTCCTATACTCAAATCCTTTTGCTATGAAAGCTAACATACCATTCGCTTTCTTCACTGCCTGCTGCACCTGCATGCCTACTTTCAATGACTGGTGTACCATGACACCCAGGTCTCGCTGCATCTCCCCTTTTCCTAGTCGGCCACCTACAATTAACTTACAAACCTGCACGTCTTTGGAATGTTTGGATTGGAATGTATTGTTGCTGTTTGGCATCATGACTGAAAATTATCTGGATAGTTACATTCAGGGTCATAGAGTCATATCTCACGGGAACAGGCCCTTCGGCCCATCTTGTCCTGCTCAGCATCAAAGTTGAGCAGGCCAGTCTTAGCTTTTCTCCATCCATAGTCATGTGGCTTCAACCTCCCCCCCCCCCCTTGCACCTCCCTATCCCCTTCACCTCATTCCCCCATTTTCTCTGTACCTAACACACACACCTCTTATGTTGTAACTGCCCAGAGTCATACAATCATAAGGTCAAGCAGCACGGAAACAGGCCCTTCGCCCCAACTTGCACATGCCAACCAAGATGCCCCTTCTACACTAGACCCTCCTGCCCACGTTTGGCCCAGATCCCTCCAAATCTTTCCTATCCATGTACCTGTCCAAATGTCTTTTAAGTGCTGTTATAGTATCTGCCTCAACCACTTCCTCGGGAAGCTCATTCCATGTAGACACACTACCCTGTGAGTGAAAATGTTGCCCCTCGGGTCCTTACTAAATCTTTCCACTCTCACCGTAAACCTCTCTGTTTCTTGAATCCCCCAACCCCAGCCAAAAATTTGTACATTTCCCCTATTAATTCCTCTCATGGTTTTATATACACCTACATCTTTATAAGCAGGGACTATCGCAATGTTTAAGAAGCATTTAGACAGGTCCAGTGAAGAAAGCGAATGGTATGTTAGCATTCATAGCAAAAGGATTTGAGTATAGGAGCAGGGAGGTTCTACTGCAGTTGTACAGGGTCTTGGTGAGACCACACCTGGAGTATTGCGTACAGTTTTGGTCTCCAAATTTGAGGAAGGACATTATTGCCATAGACGGAGTGCAGAGAAGGTTCACCAGACTGATTCCTGGGATGTCTGGACTTTCATATGAAGAAAGACTGGATAGACTTGGCTTGTACTCGCTAGAATTTAAGAGATTGAGGGGGGATCTTACAGAAACTTACAAAATTCTTAAGGGGTTGGACAGGCTAGATGCAGGAAGATTGTTCCCGATGTTGGGGAAGTCCAGGACAAGGGGTCACAGCTTAAGGATAGAGGGGAAATCCTTTAGGACCGAG
Source organism: Leucoraja erinaceus (assembly GCF_028641065.1). Classification (NCBI taxonomy): domain Eukaryota; kingdom Metazoa; phylum Chordata; class Chondrichthyes; order Rajiformes; family Rajidae; genus Leucoraja; species Leucoraja erinaceus. The sequence goes on along the minus strand of NC_073388.1, from coordinate 45,787,818 downwards.
ATGAGAACAACTTTTTTTCACACAGAGAGTGGTGAATCTCTGGAACTCTCTGCCACAGAGGGTAGTTGAGGCCAGTTCATTGGCTATATTTAAGAAGGAGTTAGATGTGGCCCTTGTGGCTAAAGGGATTAGGGGGTATGGAGAGAAGGCAGGTATGGGATACTGAGTTGGATGATCAGCCATGATTGGCTCGAAGGGCCGAATGGCCTACTCCTGCACCTATTTTCTATGTTTCTATGTTTCTATGGATAGGATAGGTTTAGAGGAATATGGGCCAATCGCAGGCAGGTGGGACTAGTGTAGATGGGACATATTGGTTGGTTATGGCAAGTTGGGTCGAAGGGCCTGTTTCCATGCTGTAAGACTCTTTGACACTTTGATCTCTATAAGATCACCCCCAGCCTGCGTTCCAAATTCCTAGTTTTCCTAATCTCCCCCTAAAGCTCACACCCTTGAGTCCTGGCAACATTTTCTCTGCACTCCTTCCAGGTTAATAACACTAATAAATTTCCCTATTTAATATTTTGGTCTGGGCAGAATAAATAATTCAACCCACTATGCTCTTCATTAGAGTCAGAGACATACAGCATAGAAACAGGCCCCCTGGTTCCCTCAGTCTACACTGTTTATCAACTGTCCATTCTCACGGATACACCATTATTCCAACCTTATATTCTTCCCACATTCTCAACAAACTTTCCCCAATTTCTCTCACCCACCTACACACCAGGTGGCCGGTCAACCAACCAACATGCACGTCATTGGGATGTGGGAGGGAACTGACATACAATGGAGAAACCCACGCAGTCACAGGGAGAAGGTGCAAACTCCACACAGGCAGCATTGAACCCATCTTTTTTTAATTTTTTTTCTTAGAAACGATGTACAATAATATCAGACATGAATAATATATGACATTTCATGTACAACTTCTTGTTTTAAATTTTATATTAAAAAAGAAGAGTAAGAAAAGCAAGAAAATAGAGAGAAAGAGAATATTATATAGCTCGAAAAAGAAAACAAGAAGGTGATGTGAAATAAGGAAGCATTGAACCCATCTGTGAGGCAGCAGCTCTACCCGTGGTGCCACTGGGCCACCCATAAACCTGGCAAGAGTCGAGTCTTCAGTAGTTTTCAGGTTTGGGTGTCTGACTGACCTGGTGATAACACTGGCTAAGATCCGAATGTCATAAGTACATAAGTCATAGAAGCAGAGTTAGGCCATTTGGCCCATCGATCGTGGCCGATCTATTTTTCCGTCTCTACCCCATTCTCCTGTGAATCTTTGGCACCCGTACTAATCACGAACATATCGATCTCCGCTTTAAAAATACCCAATGACGTGGCCTCCACAGCCATCTGTGGCAATGAATTCCACAGATTCACCATCCCCTGGCTAAAGAAATTCCTCCTCGTCTCCATTCTGATGACCGATGCCGTGTGACCACTATCACTATATATAAGCACTGAGATACATCTCGAATAAGTATTCCAGATGAGTAAGTAAGTAAGTAAGTTTATTGGCCAAGTATTCACATACAAGGAATTTGCCTTGGTGCTCCACCCACAAGTAACAACATGACATACAGTGACAGTTACGAATGACTCGGGAAACACTAAACATTAATAATAATAAAACATTCATGATAAAACACCAATGATCAAGCACGTGAACCAACAAAATACCAGATCAAAGGGAGGCTACAGATTTGGGGCTGTTGAGTAGAGCAACTACTCGTGGATAAAAACTGTTTTTATCTCTGTCTGTAGCAACTTTGACAGTCCGGAGTTGCCTTCCAGAGGGAAGTGACTCAAAGAGTTTGTGGCCAGGGTGAGAGGGGTCAAATATGATCTTGCCCGTTCGCTTCTGACAGTACAAGTGTATAGCAGTAGCACACTTAGAGACAGTATAGAGAGTCGCCATGTTGGCGCCATGTTGCTCTGTCCAGTGCTGTTGACTGAATGTGAGCTTGGGACAGCTCCGTTGAGGTTGGCCATTGCTATCAATTGGCTTTCAAACAGGTGGTGAATCTGTGGAATGAGCTGCCAGAAGAAGCTGCAGTGTTGTGTACACAATTACAATGTTTATGGACTTTGGACAGGTACTTGGATAGAGAAGGTTGAGAGGGATAGGGTCAAAATCGGGCCTAGCTTAATTCGGGCATCTTTGCTGGCATGGGTGAGTTGGGCTGAAGGGCCTGTTTCCATGGCTCCATGACTCTAGTTGCCCCTCCCTGGTCTTTTTCCTGCGGTCTTGCCCAATATATACAATTCTCCGCTAAAGATTGAGGGCTTTAAAAGCTGGCCCGTAGATACTAGCGTAGGCTGTGTTGGAAAATTAGCATGTTAAAAAGTGAGCATGCAAAGCAGTCTGAAGTTTGCAATGGTTGCCGTGTGACAAGCCTGTTCACAGGTCTCTGCTCTCAGCTTTTCTCTCAGGTTCTCGACTGCACATTGCCTGCAGCGAGGAAACACATTTCCAATTGGAAAAGTACACAGGGAGAGAGAGAGAGAGAGAGAAAGCACCTCCCACACTAGTGTTCCAGACAAGTCTGACTAATACACGAAACATCACCTCGATAGCAACAGGGGAACCTCAGCAATGTCGAGATCCTCTTCATTCGGGAAATGTTTCTGAAGTTTGTCCTAATGTTCCAATCGATTGCTGCTTATTAAACCACAATGTGGTTATGAAATTCCGTACTCTCTTCAAAATTCATCCAGACTTTGCTACTTCCCCCCACCCTCCCAAATCACACAAAGTCCCATTCACCCCTCACCACACTACCTACTGACTAATTGCCTAATTCACTAGCATCTCGATTTTAATTGTCCACTCTTGTTTAGAAAGTTGTCGTGCTCATAGAACATAGAACATAATACATTGAACATGGAACATGGAACATAGTACATAGTACATTGAACACGGAACAGTACAGCACAGGAACAGGCCCATCAGCCCATAATATCTGTGTGCTGAACATGAAGCCAAGTTAAACTAATCTTCTCTGCCCATGGTGATCCATATTCCTCCATTCATATCCATGTGCCTACCATGTCCGTATCCAACAGCCTCTTAAATACTACTATCGTATCTGCTTCCACGTCCACTCCTAGCCATACGTTCCAGGCACCCACCGCTCTCTGTGTTAAAATCTTGCACTGCACATCTCCTTTAAACTTTGCCCCCTCACGTTAAAGCCATGCCCTCTAGTCTTTGCCCTCCCTCTGCCACTCCTTCAGCTCTGTAAAGGGCCTGTCCCACGAGCATGCGACTCCATGCGGCAAGCGCGACCTAACGTGGTCGCTTGAGCCGTATGGCCTCGCGGGGCCGGTCTGATTTCGATCGCCAGAGCCGTATGGAGTTGTGCGGAGCTGGTCCCAACATCGCGCGGGGCTCCGAAAAACTGACCGTGTTCAAAATTCAGCACGGCAACGGCCTGCCGGCCCGCAGCTGCCTCGACGCCGTACGCACCGCCTTGATGGGCTTGCGCAGAGTCTCGACCCAGTACGCAGCGTCTTGACGCTGTACATCGCGCGCGAACTTCCCGCGGACTTCGCTCGAACTTCACGTCACGTCACTCACTCGACCTCCGCACGGGTCCCGCTTCCGGTTTGGTCGAGCAGGTCGTATGCTCGTGGGACAGGCCCTTTACTCTCTGTGATCTCCGCACCACCACGGCCCTTGCTCTTGGCCATTTTAAATCACTCCATCTCTGATCATAGGATCGTAAGTCCACGACATAGGAGCAGAATTAGGCCATTTGGCCCATCGAGTCCGCTCCGCCATTCTATCATGGTTGATCAATTTTTCCCCTTCAACCCCATTCTCCTGCCTTCTCCCCATACCATTTGAGAGCCTTACTAATCAATAGCCTATCAATTTCTGCTTTAAAAATACCCAATGACTTGGCCTCCACCGCTGTCTGTGGCATTGAATTCCATAAATTCACTAACCTCTGGTCAAATAAACCCCTCCATTCAACTGGATTTGAGAAAAGCTGAAATATTTGACAAATAAAGACATGGTGGCGTAGCAGTAGAGTTGCTGCCTTACAGCGCCAGAGACCCGGGTTCGATCCTGACCATGGGTGCTGTCTGTATGGAGTTTGTACCTTCTCCAATCTAAAGGTACATCCTTTTATTCTGTTGCTGAGTCCTCTGGTCCTGGACTCTCCCATTAGTGGAAGCATCCTCTCCACATCCACTCAAGTCAAGTCAAGTCAAGACGTCAAGTTTATTTGTCACATACACATACGAGATGTGCAGTGAAATGAAAGTGGCCTTTCATTATTTCTAGACCTTTCATTATTTGGTAGGTTTCAATGAGAAACCTCATCCTTCTAAACTCCACGAGAACAGGCCCAGAACCATCAGATCCTCATCAAGTGAGACCCCCCACCCCCTCCTCATCCTGTTGACCTTGGCTTTAAGTCTGCAGTTTCCTCCCTCATTTTTCTAACTCTCTGTCCACATCTCATTTTAAATTACTCTTTACTTCCCAACATTTTAGTTGCTTTAGACTTTAAACTTTAGTGGTACAGCGTAGAAACAGGCCCTTCATCCCACTGAGTCCGTGCCGACCTGCGATCACCCCGTACACTAACACTAACCTACACACTAGGGACAATTTTTCAATTTTCACCAAAGCCAATTAACCTACAAACCTGCACATCTTCGGAGTGTGGGAGGAAACCGGAGCACCTGGAGAAAACCCACGTGGTCACAGGGTGAACGTACAATCTCCGTACAAACAACACCTGTAGTCAGGATCGAACCCGGGTCTCTGGCGCTGTGAGGCAGCAACTCTACCGTGGCACCACCATGCCACACCTACCCTAACAAATCCTAATTTGTCAAATATTTCAGCTTGACTCAAATCCTGTTGATATTGCATCGATGGATGCTTTACTGATATAATGAATGCAAGAGCCTGTTTTCAAGTATAACAGTACAGCTGATTGATTCAATTGATCGAAAGATAATGTGTGGAAACAGACCCTTCATCCCACTAAGTCCACACCAGCCAGCAATCCTAGTTCTATGTTATCCCACTTTTCCATCCACTCGCTACACACATTTAAAAAATTTTAAATAGACTTTATTCGAGAAATAATTATATACAATACATGATCCTTACAAAACTCCATCTGATATTCTGGGAGGCGATACATACATACAGTACAGTTTCCCCAAATCACAATTTTACCCCCCACCCTTGCCATGCATGTGGCCCACTGGCGTGGAATCCCTTCCCTTATTTTGATGGGAGTCTCCACCACACACTGCCCCCCATGTCCAACAACAGAAGGACCCTAGACTGTGGTCCTCCCACACCGAGCCTTGGCGTTGGCTGCAGCGAGCTTCAGTGCGTCCCTCAGCACGTACTCCTGCAGTCTGCAGCGGGCCGGTCGGCAACATTCCCCGACGGACATCTCGCTCCGCTGGGTGGCCAACAACGCTCGGGCAGACTAAAGAGCGTCTTTCACCGAGTTGATGACCTTCCAGCAGCACTCGATGTCAGTCTCTGAATGTGTCCCTGTGAACAGTCCATATATCACAGAATCCTCTGTGACGGAGCTGTTCGGAATAAACTTTGACAGGGACCCTTGCATTCTTCTCCAGACTCTCTTTGCGAATCCACACTCTGCAAAGAGGTGGGCAACCATCTCCTCTCCATAGCAGCCGTCCCGAGGGTAGCGTGCGCTGGTAGTGAGGTTCCGATGGTGCAGGAGGGATCTGACTGGGAGGGCTCCCCTCACCGCCAGCCAAGCCAGGTCTTGGTGCTTGTTGGTGAGTTCTGGCAATGAGGCATTTTGCCAGACAAGCTGGGCAGTCCGCTCTAGAAACCACACCACAGGATCCATGGAGTCATTTCCCTGCAGTGCCTGCAGTATGTTCCGTGCTGACCACTGCCCGATGGACACGTGGTCAAAGGTGTTGGTACGGAAGAACCTTTCCACAAACGATAGATGGGGCGGCAATGTCCAGCTGACTGGCACATTGCATGGCATCTGCGCCAGGCCCATCCTTCGCAACAACCGGGACAGGTAGAACCTCAGCAGGTACCCACGTGCCCACGTGCCTTGGCTCTACACTCCACCTGATGCAGCCACACATGAAGGTGACCACTCGCTGCACACAAGGGGCAATTTACAGCGGGCCAATTAACCTACAAACCCACCCGACAGTTTCTTCCCAACTGGTACCAGGCAATTGAACTGTCCTCTCGCCAACTAGACAGTGGTCCTAACCTCCCATCTACTTCATTGGAGACTTCGAACCATCCTTAATCAGAATTTACTGGACTTTATCTTGCACTAAACGTTACACCTTGCATCTGCACACGGTGGACAGCTTCAATGTAATCATGTGTAGTCTTTTCGCTCATTGGCTAGCATGCAACAAAAAGTTTTTCACTATACCTCTGTACATATGATTATAATAAACTAAACTAAACTCAACTAAACTAAAATGAATGAAATTAAACTCAACTCAACGAAAAGTCTTTGGAATGTGGGAGGAAACCGGAGCACCCAGAGGAAACCCATATGATTACATGGAGAACGTGCAAACTCCACAAAGACTGCTCCCACGGTCAGGTTTGAACTACCAGCTGCGTCACTGTACTGATGAGATGTCTGTGAGATACTCTTCAGAAATATATATAGCACATGAGGGTGTTCTTTGGCAATGAGATGGCACTCCGTTAGTGCTGCTCTGGTGTTTCCTTCAAGAATAACGCGGCATTCGACCAAGGCTTGAACTTCAGAGCAACGGAAAGACAATCAGAACTTATTGGGGTCCATTTCACACTTCATCCTGCCATTGATGGGAACGATCTCATGCTGAAGTCGTGGGAAGATGCAACGGGACCAGAGTAAAGAGTAAAATCAAAAGTCAAGTGTATTTAATGGTCCTATCTACCGACAACTGAAAAATGAAGATTCTAAAGGGCCTGTCCCATTTGGGCGTCATTTGGGCGTCATTTACGCAACTTCATTTACGCGTCACGATGCACGTCGCGCGCGCATGGTGCGTGGTGACATAGGCAGTGATGCGCCGTCGCGCGCGGCGCCCCAGGGTTTTGGGATGTACAAAATCTTCGCGCGCCATCTACGTGACTCGCAAATGACGCCCAAGTTACTTGCTGCAGCATAACAGGCCTATAAATAACACGGAGATAATATTGTAGCGGCATATTGGCACAGAGGTAGAGATGCTGCCTCACTGCGCCAGACACCCAGGTTCGATCCTGACCACGGGTGCTGTCATGTGTGCTGTCCGTACGGATTTTGCACGTTCTCTCTGTGACAGCGTGGGTGTCTTTCCGGTGCTCCGGTTTTCCTCCCACATCCAAGAGACGTACGGTTTTGTAGGTGAATTGGCCTCTGTAAATCGTCCCTAGATTGGATGTGACAGTGGAACAGCATGGAACTAGTGTGAACGGGTTATCAATGGTTGGTGGGGACTCAGAGGGCCTGTTTCCACGCTGCATCTCTAAACTAAACTAACTATATACTGTAATATTCAAAAATACAATAAATTAATATCTCTAATACTTCCTAATTATGGTAGTGCAATATGAAACACAGTGCACAGGGCAACGAAGATCATAGCTGCTGAGGATAGCGTGTGTGGTGTTCAAGTCACACGGTTGCAAGGAAGAAGCTGTACTTTAGTCATCAGATCTGTTCTTTACCTTTCCTCTCGTTTCCCTCTCCCCTGACTCTGTCTGAAGAAGGATCGCAACCCGAAACACCACCTATTCATTTTCTCCAGAGGTGCTGCCTGACCCGTTGAGTTACTCCAGCATTTTGTGTCTATTTTCGGTGTAAACCAGCATCTGCAGATTCTTCCTACACACTGGGTGTGCAGTGAGATGGAGCTTTACTGCTGTATCAGATTTTCTCAGTCTCGTAACTTTTCCTTCTGATGATACCAGGCCCCCTCTAGTTGTATTGGAGAGCGCTGGGGCAAAATCAACGATCTATTTACATTGTTGAAGAATGGAAGCTACGCTAAACTCCATCTTGGCACGGGTAACACTCTCACGTCAGTGTCAGGAGGTGGTGAAGGTGAACATCAGAACCACAGAACGTGACTACCTAATCCACACTACCATTTCACCGCAGTACTGCTGAGACACTAATCTACGGCATAAAGATGCCTTTGTACTATTTGTGGGGCTGCAAAGCTCCTCAGCTGTCTTGGCTGTCACTTATCTTTCCATCAAGCATCAACTCGGTCTATTTAAAAAATGTTGCTGTGTGCAAAATGTTTTCCCGACCAGCAACATAATCACAGGAATAATTATTGGTAAGAAGGAAGAAAGAAACTTGCATCATGTTGCCTTACAGAGCTTGCAGCAGCAGCGATCTGGGTTCGATCCCGACTACGGGTGCTGTCTGTACGGAGTTCGTCCGTTCTCCCCGTGATTACGTGGGTTTTCTCCGACATCTTCGATTTCCCCCCACACTCCAAAGGCGTGCAGGTTGTAGGTTCATTGGTTTGGTATAAGTGTAAATTGTCCCTAGTGTGTGTGTAGGGTAGTGTTAAGGCCCTGTCCCACTTTCATGAGTTATTCACAAATTCTCCCGAGTTTTCCCCTTGATTCAAACTCGCAGAATGTTCGTAACGAGTCCGTAGGAGGTCGTAGATATATCATAGCGGCTCATTATGCCAGCCGTAGGTACTCGTGGCATCAGGTAAGTCGGGACGTATTTTCCAGCCCGATGAAAAATGTCCACGAATAAAAAAATGGTCGGGAAGAAAGAAATTGCAACTTTTTACTCGTAAGGAGGGCATCGAAGTAGTCGTGGGAATTCGCAGACATACTCGTAGGAGTTCGTGAACATAGTCGTTAAAGGTGGTAGGAGTTCGTAGATTACCACAATCTTGATTTTTCTTTTAGGTCCTTGAAACTCGGCAGAAGTTTTGAATTAAGTCGTGAAAGTGGGACAGGCCCTTTAATGTGTGGGGATCGCTGGTCGGTGCAGCCTCCTAGTGCCGAAGAGCCTGATTACCCGCTGTATCTCTAAACTAAACACAAAATGTTCTACCAGGGTGGGATGTTCTGGGGTCGAGTAAACTATGAATGCCAATGTCCTTTCTCCTTCTATTACACAGAAATAAAACTAGATGGTATCACTGAACCTTGCCAACCTTAACTAAGCTGCCAGATCTGAATGAAAGCAAAAATGTTAATGGGATAGTGGAGACACTGAATAACGAGACAATGATATTATTAGCTTCACTGAGTAAATCAGTGCAATATCATTTTTGGTTTTGATATTGGTGTTGGTTTATCATTGCCATATGTACCAAGAGGTAACGAAAAATACACGCTACTGGAGGAACTCAGCAGGTCTGGCAAGATCTCTGGAGGGAATGGACAGGGGATGTTTTTGGTCAGGGCCTTTCTACAGACAGACTGTATAAGGAGAGTAGAAAGATGGAACACAGGTGGGGTGGTATAAAGCCTGGTAAGGTTAGTTTAGTTTAGTATAATTTAGTTTAGAGATAATGCATGGTTAAACAGACCTAACTCAGTCTGCACAGACCAACGATCACCTGTACGAGTTCTATGTTATCCCAGTTTTGTATCCTACACGAGAGGCAATTTATAGAGGTCAATTTAACTACAAACCTGCACATCTTTGCAACGTGGAAGGAAAGGAGAGCACCCGGTGGAAACCCACGCGATCACAGGGAGAACGTACAAACTCTGTGCAGACAGCACCCAGGGTCAGGATCGAACCTGGGTCCCCGACGCTGTGAAGCAGCAACTCTGCCACTGCACCACCGTGACGTTTCGGGTCGAGCCCCTGGCGTTTTGGATCGGGACCATTCTTCAGTCTGGAACCCAGGTCTCTGGCACTGTTTCTCTTGCCACAGACTCTGCCCTGAGCGTTTCTGAAATTTAATTTCAGATATCCGATACGTGCAGTTTTTCAATTTACGGCAAGAAAAAAATGGCCATCGAGGTGAAGTGCCGGGGAAAGTGCCAATTCCAAAGGAGCCACTCACTAACAACAGCCAGCAACTTACAAACAGATCTGCCTCACATAGAAAGATGAGTACTTCCAGTTTGCCTTGCAGCATCTTTTGTAGTCTCATGATACAATGATAATGGAGTTGTTGACCAAGCATAGCAATCAATCTCTTTCAATTAGCCGACGACGGACCTAGGCATGCCGCAAGGAAAAGCTCAGCTGAGGAGAGCTTTAGGGAACATCTTAAAGCAACCTTCGCTTCCCAAGCATGCAGAATTCACCATGTATATCATATCTTGTATTACTGCTACAATGCAACCCCTTTGAGTTATTATCTGAAAGAAATCTTCCTGATTTACATTTTAATGGATCGATACTAACTGCTTCCACCATCTCCCGAGGGGAGAAATATAGATTGGTCTCTTGCTTACAGAAATATTCTTTTGAATCTGCCCCTTCTCACACACAAGCCATGTTGTCTGCACTGAAGAGTGACATTGCTAGTCTCAGCCAACATTTTCTGCTCTGTTTGTGATGCTTAAAAACATCTGACATTTGCCAAGCTTCAGATAAAAGAGCGGGGTGGGGGGGGGGGTTATGTAACAAGAATTTTACTTAATGTTTAATATCAAGGTCAATGTGTTAATAGTTTGATGTACAAAGAATGCAAGCATGTTCCCTGCTTTTTAAAGTAGTTCTGCTCTTACAAATTTAGACCTGGTGAATTAATATCACACATATCACACAGAAAGACACAAGGTGCTGGAATAACACAGCAGGTCAGGCAGCATCTTTGGATAACATGGATAGGTGGCGTTTCAGGTCGAGACCTTGCTTCAGGATGACCCCGACCCAAAATGTCAGCTATCCATGTTCCCCAGAGATGCTGCCTGACCAGCAGAGTTATTCCACCACTTTGTGTCCTTATGTGTATTAACCAGCACCTGTCCAAGATTTTACTTTAGTTTAGGCCTGGGTAGAGTGGATGTGGAGAGGATGTTTCCACTAGTGGGAGAGTCTAGGTCCAGAGGCCATAGCCTCAAAATAAAACGGCCTTACCTTTAGAGATGGAGAGTTCTTTAGTCAGAAGATGGTGAATCTGTGGAATTCATTGCCATAGAAGGGGGTGGATATTTTTAAGGCAGCGATGAATAGATTCTTGATTAGTGAAATTAATGAAACATCACCTATCCATGATCTCCAGAGATGCTGCCTGACCCGCTGAGTTACGCCAGCATATTTTGTCCTTTTTTGTAAACCAGCCCCTGTAGTTCCTTGTTTCTACTCTAAAATCCAGTCGTTGTTAGTGGGAGCTTCCTTTTTCAAAGAAGCAAATGTTTTTCCTATCCTATAGTTGTGGTTACACTGTACAAAATTCATGGGATGTCATGGGGCCGTAGATCATGACTGATTACACACCTGGTTACAGCATGCAACCAGGCCCTTCGGCCTAACTTGCCCACGCCGACCAACATGTCCCATCTACACTAGTTTCACCCGCCTGTGTTTGCCCATATCACTCTAAATGCTATTCTATCCATGTACCTGTCTAAATATTTCTAACATCCACCACTTTTTGTGTAAAAACGTTTTTAGTTTAAAAAAATATATATTTTATTTTTATTTAAAAAGCAAGAAAGAAAGAAAATGAAAGAGAAAGTGAATGTGCAAGAATAGAACCCCTAGACTACCCAATAAGTGTAGTCGAAGAGTGAGTAAGTAAAATTTGTGTAAAAAAGTTAACCCTCAGGTTCCTATTCAATCTTTCCCTCCCTACCTTAAACCTAATCCTCTGGTTCTCGATTCCCCTTCTCTGGGCAAGAGACGCTGTACGTTTACCCGATCTATTCGTGTCATGATTCTTTCCCCCCTCACCTTAAACCCATGTGCTCCGTTTCTGGAGAATTTTCGATTATTATTTTCACATGTTACATTTGGGAAGCCATGTCTTGTTCTCAAGGCACACACGTGATTGACTTTCCAATTAGGTATCTAATTATTAGCGGATATGACTGCAAGCAAATTGGGAGGGAAAATGCTTTTAGCACTGAATTGCTGCACTTAGGAAGGTGATGATTTAGAGGGGACTTTGACCTTTGCGATGAGTACTTGCATTCCTCGGAGGGTGGGTAGAGGGTGGTGGTACATTCCTTCTTCTGCAACGTGACTGGATGGACTCTGGTGCTGAATCATCGCAGTCGGTCTGTGATTAGCAGCTGTCTTTACCAACTTAGTTCATGGTGTTCTTCCAGGTATATTGATTTTTGTCTTCCAACAATGTCATTAATAAATGCGCAATAACCCCAAATTATCAAAGGCTTGAGTACCCAACACTCGTGAGAGATTTAAGGCTGTGCTCGGTGTTTCGTGGGTCGTGATGTGCCATCATTCAGATGCTGTTGATGATCAGGAAGGAAGGTCGTGCATATAATGAAATGATCTGAGTACAGGAGTTAAGGCGTTCTGCTACATTCGCATTGGGGCCTCATGGAATATTAATCTTATCCCAAGAGGCCTGGAGCATAAAAGTAGGGAAGTTTTGGTGTGATATCACAATGATACACGTTGAACCATTGTTGATGCCCTATTTAAGAAGTATATTTTATTCCATTTGGAGAAAGTTCATTTAGGCACAGTGGCGCAGCTGATGGAGCTGCTGCCTCACAGCACCAGAGATCCGGTTATGATCCTGACTTCAGGTGCTGTCTGTGTGGAGTTTGCACGTTCTTTCTGTGTCCACGTGGGTTTCCTCCAGGTGCTCCGGTTTCGCCCCACATCCCAAAGATGTGTGGGTTTGTAGACTTTAGAAATGTTTAAGATACAGGGTGGGAATGGGCTTTTAGGCCCACCGAGTCCGTGCCGACCAGCGACCACCCCGTTCAACAGCACAACCCTACACACTAGGGACAATTTACAATTTTACTGAAGCTACAAACCTGTTCGTCTTTGGAGTGTGGGAGGAAACCAGAGCACCGTGAGGCAAATTCATGCGGTTACAGGGAGAATGTACAAACTCCATACAGACTGCACCCATAGACAGGATCAAACCCGGGTCTCTGGAGCTGTAAGGCAGCAACTCTTTCATCGCACCACCGTGTCGCCCTGTGTAGGTTAATGGAACTGTGTAAATATTGTGTAGGGAGTGTGTGGAACCAGCGTGAATGGATGATCAATAGTCGGCATGGACTGGATGGGCCGAAGGGCCCGTTTCCATGCTGTATATCTCTACAAAAAAAGATGACCCCATGTATGAAGAAGCTAAACAAATTGGTGATCTACACACTGGAGTTCAGAAGAACGAGGGGCAACGAGGTTGTTAGGGGGCTAGCTGGGATTATTCTGCAATGCTCGACATTTTGTACGGTGCAACTCAGTGACTCTACCATCTCCAGAGACACCAACTCCACGGGATACAAATCTTCAATCCCTGGGGATTTACAGACTTCAGCCCTGGTAACTTCTCCAATTTTACAATAACGCTCATGTCCAACAGTTCCTCATTCACCTTGGGCTTTTAGTTCTCTGGAATCACACCATTTCCTGGAACTAACGATATCGACACAAAATGCTGGAGTAACTCAGCGGGTCTGGCAGCACCTCTGGAGAAAAAGGATGGGTGACTTATTGGGTCAGGGACCAACCCGAAACATCACTCATCCTTTTTCTCCAGTGATATTTCCTGATTGTTGATTTACGCCAGCACTTTGTGTCTATCTTTGGTATAAACCAGCAACTGCAGTTCTTTTTTTTTTTTTCTTTTTTCTTTTGAATTTATTTTTCATTTTTTAATTTATTAGAAGTAAGTACTACTGCAGTTCTTTGTTTCTACATTTCCTGGAACTATCTGCTTGAAGACAGATATAAAATGTGTTTAATATTTCTGCTCAAAATCGCCTCTACTGTCTCAGTATTTGAGGGACCGACATTAACTTTAGATAATCATCTAGAGCAGTGGTTCCCAACGTGGGGCGTACGCCCCACAGGGGGGCAATTTGATTTTTAAGGGGGGCAATTGAGCGCGACTGAGGAGGTCTGGGTCCAAGTTTTCGATTTTTATTTTTTTGGATTTTCCATCAGGTTAACATATGTAGTTTATGTTTCAGATGTTATTTTGAGTAAATATTTTTTTTGGGGGTAAAAACGGTCTTTATTGTGTAGTTATTACATAATCACCGCGCCATCACTCTTCATGCACGTCGCACGAAGCGCGCGAGGTCATGGGAGAACCTTATTTATTGAATTGGATTTAGAAATGCGATTCAAAGAGCTTTTGCTAAGTTATAATATAGTTACACTATATTATATACCTTATAATAGGTTACACAAAAAAGCTGGAGAAACTCAGCGGGTGCAGCAGCATCTATGGAGCGAAGGAAATAGGCAACGTTTCGGGCCGAAACCTTGTCTGAAGAAGGGTTTCGGCCCGAAACGTTGCCTATTTCCTTCGCTCCATAGATGCTGCTGCACCCGCTGAGTTTCTCCAGCTTTTTTGTGTAACCTTCGATTCTCCAGCATCTGCAGTTCCTTCTTAAATACCCTTATAAAATCTATTTCCTCTGTTTTCTCTCAAGGGAAAGCAAGGGGGTGGGGGGGCATCAGGATTTTAGAGGTGGGGCATGGCCAAAAAAAGGTTGGGAACCACTGATCTAGAGTCAGAGAGTCATAGATGTGTTCAGCATGGAAACAGGCCCTTCAGCCCACCTTGTCCATGTCAACAAAGCTGGCATATTGGGCTAGTTTGTCTCCATTTGATGCATATTCTCTATTCATATGAATCTAACATTTTACATCCTGCTTTTATGCTTTGCAATGGACTATCCTCATTTTTGTTTTCCTTATCATTGTCAAGGCTTGTGCATTCTTTTCCTACATCCAAATCTTCCGGCATTCTGTTCTTTCCGACTGCATTAAAGTCTTTCCCTTTGCTTTAATGCTGTCTACATTCTCCTTATAACCATGGCTCGTCATATTTTCTTGTGTTTGTTTTCTTAAAAGGATATATATATGACTTGTAAGCTGTGTTATAATTCTTTAAATGTTACCCGGTGCTTGTTTACTGTACTATCCTCTAATTAAATTCAACGGATGACCTAGAGGCCAGAGGCTGAGGACAGGGAGATCTCTGTGGTTTTGTAAGGACATGGAAAATTACAGAGCAGTGGAGAAACAAGGTCACAGAAGGGTCTGAAGATTGTAATATGGAGGCTCGGTTTAAACGGGAGCCAGTATAATTCAGGGGGTGTTGGATGAGTGAGACTTGGCATAATTAGAAGAGGCAGTAAAGTTCTAAGAGGGCCCAGCTTCATGAAGAATAGAATGATGGAAGGCCTTCAGGAGTGCTTGGCTACAGAAGTATAGATATGATAAATACATGGACAAGGACTCCGCAGCAGATAAGCTGGGACTTGGACAGTTAAACCATGGGCTGGTAGAGCTACTAGCTCTCAGCGCCAGAGACCCAGGTTCGATCCTGACCTTGGTTGCTGTCTGTGTGGAGTTTGTACGTTCTCCCTGTGACCGCGTTGGGTTTCTTTTTGGTGCTCCGGTATCCTCCCACATTCCAAAGGCATATTCATTTGTAGGTGAATAGGCCTCTGTAAAATATAATTACTAATATGCAGGGGCTGGATGAGTAAATGGCATAACAACTAGTGTGCAATGGTTGGTGTAGACTCGCGGGGCAGAAGGGCGTTTTTCTAAGCAGTATTTCTAAACTAAACTGAAATGTTATGCATTGGAAGGAACTGCAGATGCTGGTTTAAACAGAATATAGACACAAAAAGCTGGAGTAACTCAGTGGGTCAGACAGCATCTCTGGAGAGAAGGAATAGGTGACATTTCGGTTCGAGACCCTGCTTCATACTGAGAGTCAGGGGAAAGGGAAAGGGTTGGTATAATGTTTTGCTATACAAGATACAGTAAACCACAGATGCTGGTTTATACTAAAGATATTTTATACCAAGAATACAGTTTTGCTGAACACTTACGCTTGGTCCACCACGGCCTACATCATCTCCCCGGTTGCCAACCATTTCAACTCCCCTTCCCATTCCCACACTGACCTCCCTTGCCTGGGCCTCCTCCATTGCCAGAGTGAGGCCACACACCCATTGGAGGAACAGCACTACAGATTTTGTTTTGGGTACCTCACAACCCAGCGGATGTTGAATTCTCTCATTTTAAGCACCTTCTATAAACATCCCCCTCCCTCCCCCTTCCTGTATGTACTGTATGTATTCTATATGTATTCAAGAGAGAGTTACATTTAGCTCTCAGGGCTAACGGAATCAAGGGATACGGGGAGAAGGCAGGAACGGGGTACAGATTTTGGATGATCAGCCATGATCACATTGAATGGCGGTGCTGGCTCTAAGGGCCGAATGGCCTACTCCTGCACCTATTTTCTATGTTTCTATGTTTATCCACTAAAAGTTGGTTATCCAGTTCCATAGTTTGCACTAATGTATCACTCTTGGGAGGGAGACAAAAATGCTGGAGAAACTCAGCGGGTGAGGCAGCATCTATGAAGCGAAGGAAATAGGCAACGTTTCGGGTCGAGACCCTTCTTCAGACTGATGTGAGGGTGGGAAGAAGAAAGGAAGATGCGGAAACAGTGGGCGGAGGGAGAGCTGAGAAGGGGAGGAGAAAGCAGGGACTACTTGCAATTGGAGAAATCAATGTTCACACCGCTGGGGTGTAAACTACCCAAGCAAAATATGAGGTGCTGTTCCCCCAATTTACGGTGGTCCTCACTCTGGCCATGGAGGAGGCCCAGGACAGAAAGGTCAGATTCGGAATGGGAGGGGGAGTTGAAGTGCTGATCCACCGGGAGATCAGGTTGGTTATTGCGGACCGAGCGGAGGTGTTGGGCGAAGCGATCGCCAAGCCTACGCTTGGTCTCACCGATGTAGAGCAGCTGACACCCAGAGCAGCGGATGCAATAGATGAGGTTGGAGGAGGTGCAGGTGAACCTCTGCCGCACCTGGAAAGACTGCTTGGGTCCTTGAATGGAGTCGAGGGGGGAGGTTTTCTGCGGTTGCAATGGAAAGTGCCAGGAGAGGGGGTGTTTTGGCTGGGAAGGGACGAATGGACCAGGGAGTTACGGAGGGGCATAGGTTCCCTCTCTCACCCTTCTCAAAGTCTCTCATCATTTGATATACTTCTATCTACGTCTTCATTCATCAAGGACATGTTTAATTCATCATGCCAGTCTTCTTTACCCAGGTTTGCTCTAGATCTCTCATAATCCCACCATGGTTTATGGCCTAAACTCACCTGTCAAATAGGGTTGCTAACTGTCCCGTATTAGCCGGGACATCCAGTGTATTGGGCTAAATTGGTCTGTCCCATACGGGATTTGACTGACCGCTACTACTCAGGTCGAGGTGACTGTTGGGTCGGAGCGCCGCGTCCGGCCCCGCCTCACCCGTCCCGACGTAGTGCAACCCATGGTGTGCAGCAGCAGCAGCAGCAGCGCCTCGCCCGTGGCCCCGTCGGTTGGCAGCCCGGCCGGCTGTCCGACCTTCGGACCTTCGCTTACCGCCGACACCACCACCCCTCCTTCTCATGGCCGATCATCGGTTCATGAGTTGGACGGGGCGCCAGACTTTGCGCGCGACATCGCGCCCGGGCCAAAACTCCTCAGCTGGCCCGTCGCCGGCTGGGCTTTGTGTGCAGTCCAGCACCCGGGGCCAACTCATCGTTCACCCAACCACGGCCGAGTCCGTCAATGAATTGCCTTTCGCGAATTTGTCCCTTATTTTGATCTTTTGTCCCTTATTTGGGAGAGAGAAAGTTGGCAACCCTACTGTCAAAGGAAAATGGGGCTGAGATCCCAATATCATGTTTGATTTATTAAATCAGACAGCCTTAGCAAAATGGCACAGTGTTCCAGTCACGCTACCTGCATAATGCTGCCGTAGGGATAAAAGTATAATGTAACAGAGAAACAAATCTCTGAATGCTGGAAAACTAAATGTAAAGCCCCTGTCCCACTGCGGCAACCTTATTGGTGAGTTTAGAAGAGTTTGCCCTCGACTCATACTCGTAGCATGGTCGACACGAGGTCCTAGGAGGTCTTTGTAACTCTCCTTCATGCTCGAGAGTAGTCCCTGCGTACTTGAGGCCTCAGCTAGGTCACGGTGTATTTTTCAACATGCTGAAAAATGCCCGCGAGTGAAAAAAGGTCACCATGGAAAAATCGATACTTTTTTAACTCGTAGGTTTAGTCGAAGTAGGTCATAGTAGGTCAGCATGTTATTCGTAGGTAATCGAGGGTAGTTGAATGTAGTCGTAGATAGTCTTAATCAGAGTCGAAGGAGATCTTCTATATAGTCGAAGGAGGTCTTCAACATGACACCTTTTCAAACCCTCCTAAACGCTTCTAAACTCGCCAATTAGCTCACCGCAGTGGGACAGCCCCTTAAAGTGGTGCAGCGGTAGAGTTACTGCCTTACAGTGCCAGAGACCCGGGTTCGACCCTGATTACAAGTGCTGTCTGTATGGAGTTTGTACCTTCTCCCCGTAACCGTGTGAGTTTTCTCCGGGTGCTCCGGTTTCCTCCCACGCTCCAAAGACTGTAGGTGAATTGGCTTCTGTATATTAGAAAATGTTCCCTAGTGTGTAGGATAGAACTAGTGTACGAGTGGCGTGGACTCAGTGGGCTGAAGGACCTGTTTACCACACTGTATCTCCAACCTAAACTAAACAAAATTAGAAAGTGCAGCATGTCAGACAGCATCTGTGGGAAGAGAAGCAAAATGAATGTTTCCGGTCGATGGTCTTCCAGCAGAATTGCTTTTACCAGAAAGATGATAAAATAACAATTTTGTGGCTTTCTGTGTCAGTGTTTTGCTCGACAAAGCAGGCCCTACTTGCAATGTCTGTCTCTGAGACCCATTGACACATTGAAATCAGGTTTGGCATTGTTTCAGGCACCAGAGATTCATACTGCATCTGAATATCGTGGAAAAATAACTGACAGAAGCACAAACAGATGGAAGTGTCATGTGACCTTAATTTATTGTACAGTACTTGCTGTTTCTTGCCATTTGCAGTTTAGCCTGTGGCTAAATGGTGGAAGTTACACTATACAAA